>NC_138133.1:2075360-2276819 GCF_964188305.1 Podarcis bocagei
TAACAGCCCCTTTGGGCTGTGTCAACAGCTATACATGCTTCTTTGCTTAACATTGCTGGCTTAGCGTCGAAAGCCTTTAAAACACAACAAAGAAACAGAGATGATTCAAATAATTCACATTATATACAGGCATGATGATGGATGTGATCTCCTGTTATCTTAACATTGACACATGCTTAGTATGCTCTGCAAGTTAAGTCATTGGCTTTTAAATGAGAGTTTAGATCTCTGATAGCAGCTGGAAGGCAAGCCAGAGCCTGCATACAGAGAGCCCTGCTGCTCAAAATGACGCTGCTGGGGCTCACCCTGGGACAAGAGAAATGATGGGATGGGGGGGGGGGTTGCAGGGCTTGAAGGCTGGCTCCAGAATTGTGAGGACTGGCAAGAGATGTTGGAGCGGAATTTACGCTTCTCACTGAGAGAGCATGAAGGACCCTCAGAAGGGAGAGCAGCAAGGGCCTTGATGTTTGGTCTTCAACAGTTAGCACTTGGACAGTAGACGGAGCAGGCAGTTTCCCTGCTATGGTGAGGCAAGGTGCTGTAGTGGACAGCAGGATAGACAGTTGTGCTTACCTGACCTTCTGTCAATGAAGTTGCTGCTGCTTACTGGGAGGAAGAGTGGGAGCGGCAAGGAGGCAGGGAGATCAGTGCTGGGCAAATGCTCTGGCAGAACCAATACAGTGTTCCTGCTGGTGTGTTTGCACAGTGCCAGCCTCCCCAGCATCTTGATGCTTAACCTCTTCCTCCCCATAAGCAGCAGCAGCTCTGCTGATGGGAGGTCAGAAAGGCTGTGCTGCCCTTCCCCATTGTCTGCTACTGGTGAGATGTATTTCTATTTAATTTGTGGCATATACTTTTATAGGTAAAGTTAAAGGGACCCCTGACCATTAAGTCCAGTCACGGACGACTCTGGGGTTGCGGCGCTCATCTTGCTTTCCTGGCCGAGTACAGCTTCCGGGTCATGTGGCCAGCAGGACTAAGCCGCTTCTGGCAAACACTATTTACCTTCCCACCAGAGTGGTACCTATTTATCTACTTGCACTTTGATGTGCTTTCGAACTGCTAGGTTGGCAGGAGCTGGGACCGAGCAACAGGAGCTCACCTCATCGCGGGGATTCAAACCGCCGATCTTCTGATCGGCAAGCCCTAGGCTCTGTGGTTTAGACCACAGTGCCACCCGTGTGTATATTTCTATATTAACATATAAATTAGCCTATGTGGTTTCTCTGGCCTCGGTTGGTGCTCGCTGGCCTTCTAAAAGCTGCACATGTAGGAGCCAGAAATCTTATTTAGAAGAGAAAGCTGCCACCTTCATGTCAGAATCATATTCTTAAACAGGCCTTTGCAGAGCCAGCCCGCCCATGAGGCAAGGTGAGGCAACTGCCTCAGGCAGCAGGATCCACAGGGGCAGTGGATCCTGCTGTAGATCTTCATTCCCTCCTTGTTCCTGATGTGGATCTTCATTCACCCCTTTCTTCCCTGGTGGGGAAGGGGGCACCATTTTGCAGTTCACTTCAGATGCCACAATGTATCGGGCTGGCTCTGGGCTTCGGTTGCCTCCTATAATTCGGAAGTGGAGAAAACTATAGTAGTCATGGAGTTTGCAAACAGAGAATGACCCAGTGCGGTGCACTGAGTGGGGCTCAGCCCCTCAATGGTAGAGCATTAATGTCCTCCATCTTCATCCTCCCCCCACTCTTTTGTGAACACTCCCAGCTTTGCATCAGGCAATTTCAAAAATTAAAATAATTTGTAAAAAGGGAAATCAAAGGACTGACACTGTTTCCAGCTTCCCTTTGGTGTCCAGCCCACTCAAAGTGATAATGATGGCATTCTGAATTTAGTGGTCCTCTAACCAGTCTCTGCCCTATTACTGCCTGGCTACCTATTGTTAAATTTAAAGAAATTAAACTGCTAATGGTGGCGAGGCAGAGTGCCAGTCCCTACACTGCCTTGTGTTCCAGAGATGAGAGAACTGATTAAGAAGCTGCTTAAAGAGAATGCCAGACTTGTCAGGTTCACACTCCTGTCTCAGCAACATGAACGCTGGCTTGGTCTTGTCCACAGAATGGAAGATGCCAGGAGCCCCAAGATGTGCTCTATGGGGAGTTGGCTTCAGGCACCATGTCCATTGGCAGACCAACTCTGTGTTACAAAGCTTACTGTTCCTAATCATCTCTCCTCTGTGAGACAGGGCAGTGGTTTGTGAGAAGTCGGTGGTGCAAATAGTTAAACTTTTTGGCTGCATCACATTTTGAATGGTCCAAAATTGCCCCCACCTTTTCCTTGTCATTCAGCTAATTGGCAAATGCTGTTACAAATAGTAGGGTTGCGCAGAGGATGGCTCAGATGAGAAGTCAGTGTTCAGAGACTATGCGTCTTTGAGGAGCGGGCATCGCCCCCTGCCTGCACACGCTGCCCAAGTAAGCTTGCCACAGCCTCACATCAGATTTGTTGAAGGCAGGAATATAAAGTCCAATGTTTTTGGCCTGAATATCCTGGTAGTGTTCTATATTCTTTATTCCCATGGGGAGGAATAGGGAATTCTTGGGGGTGAGGAGTTGCTGCTGGTATAAACCCCTAAATGACTATATTCATGTCAAAGACTAAAATCCTTTTCACTGAAAAGAAAGGAAATCTGGCAGCTTGACTTGTGCTGATAACAGTGCTGTAGTTATTATGAGGTATAAATAATAAATATCCACAACAAATGCTCTTGGAATACATTGCTTGCTTTTAAACAGTTTAATCTTGAATTTATCCAAGCATGGGTATATGAACCTTGGCTTCTGAAATATTAAATCTCTTTTCAAATCATCCATCCCATTTATCTGAAATACCATGCACAATGCAGTATTGCCAGCTTAAGATCACTTGATAAAAGACCTACAAAAATGTAACTGGCTCAAGTTCTTTGCATGGTTTAGGGTTGGCAGAAGGGTTCTTGCATCTTCAACAGCAGTGTGTCAAGGAAACTTCAGCAAGTTAAGCCTTTTCTATTGTGGAAATACAATTTTGGGTTAAACTTCACTTGTTGGCATTCTGTCTGCCCAGTGTCATGCATGTTGGTGCTTAATTTATTTTTGGACTCTACACCACACAAGAGAGGATACAATTTTGCAAATGACACAAAGCGTATGCAATACTGTGTTCTCTTCTGTGAGTGGGGTAGAGGGCCCCAGAAAGACCTGTTGGTGGCCCTGGACCTCTGTAATTCAAATGTGACAGGCCTGGCTGTTGAAGAGGGCTTTGGCAATGGTGGTCACTTACACATCACTGAAGAAGAGGAAATGGTTCACCCAAAATTTTGGAAGGAAAGGTATAGATTTGCATAATATTTGCACATACTGTATATGCAAAAAGTGGAGAAGACTGTGACCAGGTGACCAGGGTGCCTGTTCCATCTGCTAGCCAGGTGCCAATTATTGATGGCCAACTTCAAGGCCCCTGCTGCTCTCCCTTCTTCTCTTTCTTTATCTTTAAGCTGGATTTCAGAGAGAGGGCTTCTTTGTAGCCACCCTAGCGTCATCCTCAACTTCCTTCTGCATCCTCAGTTCTGGGTTCTAGAACTGGATTCTTGAATTCAGCTTACTAGGCTGTATAAATAATTCTGATTACAGTAGTACCTCGAGCTACATACGCTTCAGGTTACATACGCTTCAGGTTACAGACTCCGCTAACCCAGAAATAGTGCTTCAGGTTAAGAACTTTGCTTCAGGATGAGAACAGAAATCGGGCTCCGGTGGCGCGGCAGCAGCAGGAGGCTCCATTAGCTAAAGTGGTGCTTCAGGTTAAGAACAGTTTCAGGTTAAGAACGGACCTCCGGAACAAATTAAGTACTTAACCCGAGGTACCACTGTACTGGGATCATGTTACAGGTGGTTCAAGCTTTTAGCTTTTCACTCCACATAAACATTTAGGAATACAAACTTCTAATGGGAAGCAAGGGTTTGCCTACAGCAAAATTCCATATTCACGCACAATTGTTATTTGTAGCTTTATTAGCTGTATGCATTTTATTATTCTGATGTAGAGGTGTGCAGCGACACATGATTCACCTTATAGCTGTAATATTTGGAATCAGCACAATCTGTTTCAGATTTGGCTTGTTATTGTTGGGAATCTGATATGAGATACACATGCAGTGGAAGTTGCTCCCAGTACCAGTCGCCACACGGAACCAGAGTGAGGTCCAAATAGTTTATTGTCGCAGAAGATAAGGCTTAGTAAGACAGATCTGGAAGAAGATATATACAGCTTAAGGGCTTTTGCAGATACAGATATATATAGATATATACAAGTACAAAGTATCTTTGTTGCTCTAAGTTGAGCAAATCAAGACATAACACTGGACCACTAATGTCAACAGACTGATGGGCTCACAGACTAACTGAGCTGATATATCTTAATCACAGATAGAATCAGAGCACTGGGCCATAAGCAATTTGCTTGGCTGACCTTGCACTTGCAATTAGCTCATCCATGGGGTGATTTATGCTCATGAAGGGAATTAACCCATTTTATGACCAGTTACTCCAACAATTATTCAGGTCCAAATCTGATCCACTGAATCTGAAGCTCTGTTTTGCCCACATTATAATTGGGAAGCTAAAAATGGCTATACTATTTCCCCCCTATCAACTTCGCTGGACTGGTCATGTTGTTCTGATGCCTGGTGATTGTCTTCCAAGGCAACTACTCTATTCCGAACTTAAAAATGGAAAGTGTAATGCTGGTGGCCAACAGAAGAGGTTTAAAGACTGTCTCAAGGCAAATCTAAAAAAATGTAGTATAAACACTGACAACTGGGAAACACTGGCCTTCGAGCGCTCCTGTTGGAGAACAGCCTTTACCAAAGGTGTCATGGGTTTTGAAGACACTCAAACTCAGGATACAAAAGAGAAACGTGCTAAGAGGAAGGCACGCTTGGCAAATCCACACCTTGATCAACTCCCACCCAGAAACCAATGTCCCCACTGTGGAAGGATGTGTGGATCCAGAATTGGCCTCCACAGTCACTTACGGACTCATTGTTAAAAGTGTGCTTATGGAAGATAATCTTACTCAACTATGAGTGATCACCAAAGAAGAAGAAGAAGATAAGTGGATGAAATTTGCAGACAAAGAAGCCGCTCCAGAGTGAATAAAGCACACTAAATTTCAGGCACATATATTCAGGATGTTTTGTGCATTGGTTTTTTTTTTTTTTAAGGAAAGGTCTTTAAACAGTGGAAAAACAGAAATCATATTCCCTCCCCTAGTTTTTAAGGGGGAGCATCAGTTTGAAAGCTGGGGACATAAGGGAGGTGTCCCTGGATAAGAAAGTTGCATATGTAATTTTTATTCCACCCCCTTCTCTCAGTTCTCTACACTTTCCTCAGCTTGAATGCTCAGTATTTCCCCAGTCAACAATCTGACTCAAGAATGTGAGACTTTGCCTCAAATCACTCAAAGAAGCCTATGAGCTAAATTTCAAAGGAAATTTTACGAGTTTGTGAGGTGCCAGACCAATCTAAATTCATGGATCCAGTAAGTGTTAGAATTTAATCATGCCTCCTGACCCCCTGGATTCAGCAAGTGTTAAAATAGAAGCCAAGTTAGCTTCTCATGAGATAATTGTCTGGATGACAGGCCATTAAGAGAACAAAGGAATGGTGTTAAGCAATTAACAGAGCAAAAGGAAGGAGCCTCTGTGCTACATGACGAATGGGTGGGCTTTTAGGTAGTTAGAAGGACAAGTCCTGTTTAGGGAGTTGGGAGCTGCAGGCTAAAAGTCCAGATGTCTTTTTGAACCCAAGGCTGCAGCTATGGAAAAAACAAAACGCTCTTGGGGTGTTGGTGCTGTGAACCCCTCCATTGCAGGCTCAGGTTGTCTATATGTGTAAATAGACCATATGTCATAAAGACGCCACAGTCTCCACTGTATCTCATTGCCAAAAGGAAATATGAACCCTGGATAAGTGTTTGTAAACCCTGGAACCTTGCACTGCTTGGAGATTGGGTGTGCAACAGAAAGATGACAACAGAAGGAGAAGGAAAGAAGGAAAGAGGGAGAGCAAGAATACTGGATGCATAAGAGCAAGTGCAGTTAATTGTGTTTCAGCTTCATTTCAGGCACATGCGTCTTGATGCAAATACAGATATACAAATCATTTCATCCCTTTCCTAAAGGACTTCCTTACCTGCAATATGATTAATTTTGGGGTAGATAACAGGTGTGAGTTTTGGGGATGTTTCAGGCAAATGAAGCCCTTTTGAGCAGTATGACTTTGGGAAAGTTAAACACACAGCCTTCACTTCTCCTCCCTGAAATCAACAGAATAAAGAATTACGGCTTGGATGACAGCCTTGCCTTTTTGACTTCGGTTTTGGCTCTAAAATAAAATGAATTTGCATGTGATTCTTCGCAAAATATCAGTAGTCACCTCCTTCAGAAGCTGTTTGCAGTACTGTAAAGTTATTCAAAATATTTTTGAATGGAAGTGTCAGTTTAAGATCCTCGACACAGAGCAGACCTACAAAGCCTATTTGCAAAGTAAATTTGCTCTGGATTTCCGATACCTAGGAAAGTTTTTTCTATTATATTTATTTAAAATTACAACAGTTTACATTAGAAACAAGCTCAAACAATTAAGGTGAAAGATAAATAACTGCATACAGTTTAATTTTACAAAATGCAAACATACATCTTTCATTGTTCCATAATCTGAGTATTAAACACAGTATAATTGCACAATGCAGTTTCACTGTCTTCAAAGGCTCCAAGAATCAAACAGGTCTGACTTTTATGAAATAATTTTTATTTTCCTGTACTATGCAAATAATTTTACACGGTGGCTCTCCTGAATCCAGCTGGGGAAGTTGTGGTGGAGGAAGATTATAGAATCATAGAATCATAGAATAGAATCATAGAATCATAGAATCATAGAGTTGGAAGAGACCACAAGGGCCATTGAGTCCAACCCCCTGCCAAGCAGGAAACACCATCAGAGCACTCCTGACATATGGTTGTCAAGCCTTTGCTTAAAGACCTCCAGAAAGATAGGAAAAGATAGGAAGGGGGAGCTGCATATGCATCCAGGGACAGTGTTTTGGTTCTTGAGGAGGGGGTCTTGAGCACACTCAGTGCAAAGAAATTAATGGGATTCAGGCAAGAACCCAGCATGTACAAGGAGAACTCCCCAAGCATTGCGCTTTTATAATGAAGCTGCTCATAAGGAAAGCTCTGCTGGGTCAGCCAAAGGCCCATCTAGTCCAGCCTCCTGTTCTCACTGTGGAAAGCCAGATATCTATGGGAAGCCCACAAGCAGGACCAAGACCAAGAGCATTCTCTCCCCTGGTGATTCCCAACCCCAGTTGTGGAGGGGCATATTGCCTCTGGAATTATATGGCATGAATAGGTACACATACCCTATGTAGACATATGATATGTACACATATGATATGGATATGTACACAGACATCAAGGCTAGTGGACATTGATAGCCTTAACATCCAGGAATTTGTCTAACCCATTCTAAAGACATCAGAGTTGCTGGCCATTCCTGCATCTTGTGGCAGAAAATTCTATGGTTTTAACTATGTGCTGTTGAAGAAGTACTTCCTTTTGCCTTTTCTGAATCTTCCAAGACTGAGCTTCATTGAAAGGCTCCAGGTTCTGGTGTTATGGGATCAGGAGACACATATCTCCCAAACCACTTTCTTCACATACTTACCCCTTACACACTTTTCCTCCAGTGGCGTAGCGTGGGGGGTGCAGGGGGGCCGGCCGCACCGGGTGCAACATCTGGGGGTTAGGGTTAGGGTGCGCAAATCCATGGGTTAGGGGGCGCAAATCCATGGGTTAGGGGGCACAAATTACTTGCCTTGCCCCGGGTGCTGACAACCCACGGTACGCCACTGTTTTCCTCTAAACTAAAAAGCCCCAAATTTAAAAACATTTCATTGTAGAGCAGTTGCTTCTGTCCCTTGATCATTTTAGGTGTTCTTTTTTGAACCTTTTACAGCTCTACAATATCATTTCTGAAGTGAGCATCTTTCTGTACAGAGCTTTCCAAATGCAGTCATACCATATATTTGTGTAACAACATTTTATTTTCAGAACCTTTCCTAGTGATCGTTCATATGGAATTCACCTCCTTCACAGCTGCCACACACTGGGCTGGCATTTTCATTGAGATGCCAACCATGACTCCAAGATCTCTTTCCTGGTCAATCATGACCAGCTCAGGTCCCATGCAAATTAGGATTTGTTTTGGCCCAGCGGCCATCACTTTGCACTTCATTTCTCTTAGTCTGAATATGTGCAGGTGTTAACCAGTCACCTCTTCTCTCTTCACTATCTTATTTATTCATTTTTGAGATTTATATCCCATCAACATGATTCAGAAGAGCCTTCAGGGCGGCTGCCGGCAGAGCACTTTGAACCCCTTAAGCAACCAAGTGTATTATGAATGTTGTCCATTTTTGACACATAACAACAGCTGTGACATACAACAGTCTTTGTGCTTCCTCTGCATATTCTGCCCATTGAAAGCCTAGAACAATATATGCTCCAAATGCAGCCTTTGTTCCCTTTCGGTTCAAAGTGCTCTGGCAGCTGTGTCCACCAAAGAACCCTCCACAGCTTTCACATCCTCCTGCTACATGCTGGAGGAGGGACAGTGTAGCTGCCCAGGTGGCACTGCATTACACCTGTGGATTTCCAAAAGCCCATGAAGTCAGAGAAGCAACAAGATCCTTTCACACAAAATGTTTATGATGTGATTCTCAATGAGCGATATTCACATGGCACTCTTGATTTGGTAATATGGGCTTTCTTTTGCCAGCTGAGAAAATAATATGAACCATGCTCCAGTTCTACTAAGAATTGGAATGTTTTAAATATTACAAAATCATTTAAAACAAACAAATAAAGGACAAAGCAGACTAGTGTGCTGGGCCATATCCTGCATTCAGCCTCACAAAACCCAATGTGCTGTATTTTACTATGATAGCTAGCACATGCCTCTATCAACTCAAATATTTTGCTGAGTTACACCACTAAGCACCCAGTCAAAACATGGGGCTGGCTCCAGGACACAGTGGTGATGCCCAGCACAGCAGAACTGGATCCCACCTGCAGAGAAGTGGCTCTGCAGTTCATGAGCCTGGCAAGGTGCTTGCCATGCTTATTATTTGCATGTTATCGATTTCAGGTGTGTGAACCACTCAGAGGCCATTGTTAAATGCCAAAATAAATAAGTATTGATTAATAAATGCCCATCATGTTGGGGAGAGGTGAGGAGGAGGACCCTTTCAACAGAAAGCTGACATATATATTTTCAGAGGTAGCAGGGAGTAACTGTTTTCTTCCTGCTTCCTGAAAACATCTGGCTGACCTGTTGGAAACCTAATGCTGAATCACACTTCTGGTGAGGCAACAGGGCTCTCTTTATCTTCTTATGTATTTAAGTGTGGCATTTTCCCCTGTAGAATAACTGGTACAGAAAGAGCTTGTTGATGTTATTCTGGGTGGAAGCACCCAGATGGCAGCTTGCATATTTTGTCCCATAGAAGTTAACAGAAGACACTGAGTATAGAGGCATCCTCTGTGTTAATGCAGCGCCTTCCAGCCACCTTGAGTTTCATTTCTTGGTCACCATTAAGTGTGACACAACCTGGTTCTCTGTATATAGAAAATTCTATAGAGCGAACATGGAATTGGGTTGACAAAGTAATTTTATAATGATTTTAATAGGCTAGAAGGTATAAAAAGACCAGGCAGTCTTGTTTCAGCAAAGACTTTTATTCACCATAGTGCAGGAAAGGGGTGTGCCTTTCTTTTCATGGAACCACATCATCCATTCTCTCCCTTTGCATTTGAAAAAAAGGAGTCAGTCACAAAGGAAGACACAGCAGTGATACTGCTTCTGTGTTGAGACAGTCCCATAGCCACAATCTTGGCACACACACACACACAAAGAGGGGTGGTGTAACACAGCTGAAAACAAATGGGTTCTGGAACAAAACTGGGTCACAAGTGAAAAAGACGAAGGTCAAAAGTTATTTGAGTAAGCTGGTCTTTTGTTTAGAAACAATACAGTGTGAGCTGAAACAAACAAACAAAAACCTTTAAGGTCATTATCTCTCCCCCCCCCCCGCCCGCCCCAAACGGCCCTCTCCTCTGCACCTGTGTTTATTACATTCATTTATTCTGCATTTTTCTGCACAAAACTTCAGGCAAGCAGACCCTGTGAAATAAGCCTGGTAGATGAAGGGAACGCAGTGGATGTAGCCTACCTTGATTTCAGCAAGGCATTCGACAAGGTGCCCCATGATATTCTCGTAAAGAAGCTGGTAAAATGTGGTCTTGACTATGCTACCACTCAGTGGATTTGTAACTGGCTGACTGACCGAACCCAAAGGGTGCTCATCAATGGTTCCTCTTCATCCTGGAGAAGAGTGACTAGTGGGGTGCCACAGGGTTCTGTCTTGGGCCCGGTCTTATTCAACATCTTTATCAACGACTTGGATGATGGACTCAAGGGCATCCTGATCAAATTTGCAGATGACACCAAACTGGGAGGGGTGGCTAACACCCCTGAGGACAGGATCACACTTCAAAACGACCTTGACAGATTAGAGAACTGGGCAAAAACAAACAAGATGAATTTTAACAGGGAGAAATGTAAAGTATTGCACTTGGGCAAAAAAAAATGAGAGGCACAAATACAAGATGGGTGACACCTGGCTTGAGAGCAGTACATGTGAAAAGGATCTAGGAGTCTTGGTTGACCACAAACTTGACATGAGCCAACAGTGTGACGCGGCAGCTAAAAAAGCCAATGCAATTCTGGGCTGCATCAATAGGCGTATAGCATCTAGATCAAGGGAAGTAATAGTGCCACTGTATTCTGCTCTGGTCAGACCTCACCTGGAGTACTGTGTCCAGTTCTGGGCACCACAGTTCAAGAAGGACACTGACAAACTGGAACGTGTCCAGAGGAGGGCAACCAAAATGGTCAAAGGCCTGGAAACGATGCCTTATGAGGAACGGCTAAGGGAGCTGGGCATGTTTAGCCTGGAGAAGAGGAGGTTAAGGGGTGATATGATAGCCATGTTCAAATATATAAAAGGATGTCACATAGAGGAGAGAGAATGGTTGTTTTCTGCTGCTCCAGAGAAGCGGACACGGAGCAATGGATCCAAACTACAAGAAAGAAGATTCCACCTAAACATTAGGAAGAACTTCCTGACAGTAAGAGCTGATGGACAGTGGAATTTGCTGCCAAGGAGTGTTGTGGAGTCTCCTTCTTTGGAGGTCTTTAAGCAGAGGCTTGACAACCATATGTCAGGAGTGCTCTGATGGTGTTTCCTGCTTGGCAGGGGGTTGGACTCGATGGCCCTTGTGGTCTATTCCAACTCTATGATTCTATTCTATGATTAAGTTATAAACCAGTTCCATGATGTAGACGGGTGCCCCAATAACTCTCTTTACTGTGTTGTTTCCACCTGCTGAGAAGTCTTCCCATTTTGTTGAAAAATAGGTGGGAGTGGATTTTGCTGGATCAGACTAGTGCCCTGTTTCCAACAGTAGCCACTCATGTGCACTTGGGAAGCTGTGAAGGCAAAAGCTCTGCCCAGAAGTCTCTCCCCAAGACCTGATATTCAGAACTGGTGCTTGCCAGTTTGGGACTCAGGTCTTTGTTGGGCCGTCTTTTCATGTACTAGGCCTCCTGTCCACAGAGGTTATACTCTGTGGCTCTTCCCCAGCTGCCCTGACCTTCTGATGTAAGATGGGTGCCTCCCAGAAAGAGATCTTTTTTGGTGGGCTCTGGAAATTGTTCCCTCAGGTAGTTCACCTGGTGCCTACCCTGATGCCATTTTAGCTCCAGACACCCTTCTTATTTCCCCAGGCTTTACAAAGTCTTCTAAGCAGATGGGTGTAATATGTCATTGTGCTGTACTGTTGAGCTTCTACCTACTGTGCTTTACTACTGTTCTTAAAGTATTCTTGTTGAATTATTCTTGCTTAGAGATGTATATGTGTATATTACGTATATGTGTGTGGCGAGATCAAACTTGGGAGAAGCTTCCTGCTGCAGAATAGGATGTCCCTCTTCTCATCTGAGAAATGTTGGAGGATATGCCATGCCCACAAAGGCCTTCATTGGTGTCCTCGGGCAGCATGTGTGTGTGTGTGTCAGATGCCGAGCTTTCTTTTTTAAAAAAAGTAATTAAGAAATAAAGTTATGAAGTAAAAGGTCAGCCTGAGGTTGTCAGGGGTATATGTTAGAAAAGAAGCAGAAAGAAGATCCAATAGGATAAAAATGATATTTCCATCCCTTGGAGTACATATAGGCAGTGTCTTCTGGGGTGGCAGAGGGGCAGGGATAGTTTCTGACTAGGAAGGAGTCTGAGGGCCGGTCCAAAACCTTTTGGCACCTGAGGTGAACCACAAAATGGTGCTCCCTCCACCAGGGAAGAAGGGTTGAGTGAAGCTCTGCACTAGGAACAAGGGTGGAAGAAGACCAGCAGCGCCTCCTATTCACCAAGAGGCAGCACTGGAGAGGGCACTGTCATGGAGGCAGCACATCCACAGCAGCAGCAGAAGCAGCAGCCGGTGCATTCCTTGGTACCTTCCTTCAAGGCTGCATCTGCTGCTCCTGTGGGTCCTGCTGCCTCAGACGGTCACCTCACCTTGCCTCATGGGTGGGCTGGCCCTGGCTGGAAGTGAGGGGGAACCTGCCACTCTCTTACATAAGCCCACATAACTCTGTTTCAGGGACATATTTGCAGCCAAATATCAGACTGGTCAACCTTTTAGTATCTTATGCTAGAGTTAGTGACAATGGTTTTTATCCAGCTCCAGCACATATGAAGACTTGGCCTTGTGTTCATTGGAAGAGAAGGCCAAAAGAAACAGTGTCTGTTAGTGCCCCTTGTGATTAGCAAGGCTAAATGAGCTTGCCATAGTCAGGTCACTCTCACTCAGCCCTCCAAGTCATTCTTATGGGCCTAACCTTGGAGGCAGTCATCCGGTGTTGAAGGGGAAGGGCGGTGGGAGAGCAGAGGCTGCCGCCAACTAATATTGAGGGATCCACTTGTTTTACATGTTTCTACACATTTTTGTCTGTTAGATTTCATGTCATTTTGTTAGGAACTCAATAGACTAAGTGAATAGCTTGTTATTTAAAAGCCTTTTTTTCCCATACATGTCAACAGGACGATTCATGTGAAACTATACATTCCCTTCCCCGATTATTATTATATTTAAACCTAACCAAAGAATTAGTATGTTAACTGATTTTCCAATTGCCGTTGGTTATTTGACTGCTGATTTGATTGCGGAAAGGTTTCTATGGCCTCGTTATTTAGATGAAAATTACGGCTGTCATTATGATAGGATTATTTGAGACGGTTTCAGGATGTTGTTTTTATATGAACTCGCACTTACAATGACCCCAATATTACTTGCCTTGAAATCATTGGCAGAACTCCCATTGACTTAAAATGGCATCAATACATGGCCCTGGTGCAGCCAAAGCCGCCATACAGCCACTCTGCAGGTGAGCTGAACAAATGGACAAACCATTTGCCTAAGAAAATTGCAGACAATTGTCTTTTATTTCAGCCCTCTTCATGGCTTCCTCATGACAGAAACCAAAACATAGTATCTTCTGTTTTTGCATTCTGAGGCTGCACATTTTAATACTTTCTAGGATTCAGTCATCATACTTTTCTATAAAATATCTATCTATCTATCTATCATCTATCTATCTATCTATCTATCTATCTATCTATCTATCTATCTATCTATCTATCTATCTATCATCTATATCCACCTACCTGTCTATCACAATATAAAGTCACACTCCAATATGACAAAGAATTGGAATTCAGCCTAACATTCTTTGTATTATAAGAAAAGGAGAAAAATTATGTATCTCTTCTCTCATAATTGTACAGCTCATAATTGTTCATAATTGACAAATTCAGAGAAGGATACCATCCAGGGAATTCTGAATTCCATCCAAGTAATCCTGGCTAAAATTAAGATTATAAATTTATTAGGGGCCAATTTCTTCCAAGGGAAAATGTATTCTTAGCTCATATCACAACCCATACAGCATAATCCAGGGGAAAACAGTAAGTTGTGGTGAAGGCCTAGGGTTTTTCTTCTTCCTGAGGTGGATAAACCTCTTATCTCAGTTTTACCACCTCATGACTAATAGAGAATAATTTTGTGCACATCAGGGCTAGAACCCTTCTCCACTGAGTTTTCTATGAGGGAATCCACCAAATGCAGAAAACTATTTCTAGCTTGCAATTGAAGTGATTGCCAGAGCTAGTCAAGAGGTCTTGAGCGGCCATCCTCCATTCCAGCTTGCCTGCCCCAGTTCTCTTCCTCTCCTGAGGGGCCTCTGAGGCTTATCTCGGCACAGTTCCAGGCAGCTCATTCAGCCGGCTCCAAGATTTCTCATACAGCCCGAATATGCACAGCTATGAAGCTGCTCTTGCCTCTGGCAACTGTGATTCTCTGCTGAGCAGAGAAGTGTGATTGTGTTTGTTTTTGTTCCTAAGCAGCATTATGGTTAAAAAAATATATCAAATCAATCAGACTCTTGTTTACCAGAAATCTATATAAAGTGAGCAACAATTATGCAGAGTTCTGTTTAATAATTGATAGACCAATTTGATGGGCGCTTAAATTCAGAACATTTGGCACCAGCAAATTTGCCTGCAATGTCTTTGTCATGCCTCCGCAATGTCAGCATTACATCCTGTCTTGAGTTCTTGGGCCGAAATAGTGTTTGCGTTGGAACAGCAGTTAGGTTGTTCACAATAACTCTGCTGGTGGGGCTGTGAGTCTTAAAACTAGGTTGCAAGGGAATTCTGTTCCTGATCTGTGTTTGAGGCTGAGAAGTATATGAAAATTAGGATCAAGATGTTAGTGTGTTACTAACATGTACATATGTGTAAACCTTTCTTTTTTCTGTTATTTTGTAGAGATAAAAACTTCAATAAAAATAAATTTAAAAAGGAAAAAAAAAAGAAAATTAGGATCAAGAGAGAAGATGGAGAGATGAGGAATATTTCAGCAAGGGAAATACACTATCAGCTGCTACTTGATTCCTTTCTGCATTCCGAACACTTTCCTTGCCCCTATCTGAAAGGGTTTCCAAGGCTTTGCCTTATCTTTTTCTCTGCCTTTCTTTCCTACTATCGGCCTGTGATGACCTTTGGTGCTCAAGCTCTCCGCTCTCAGCTGCTCAACATCTCCTGGATTCTGAAGTGACCTCCTTTTCTTCCGTGCTACTGCTTAGGCCCAGAACCCCCGCCCCAAACACTCACACCTCTGCTTCTGCAGTCTCCTCCTCACTCTCCTCCTCATGCCATGGTAACTGAGCCAGGGTGGGGGGTGCGGTGGGGATAGCAGGGAAAAAGTTAAGCTGATAACAGGTTTGATCCTGTGCAAGTGCCATTGAAAGGAATGGGAGCTGTGTAAGAGCTTTGCATTTAATGGTGTTTATGCAGAAGACCCCACCACTGGAATGTGCTTTAGGTAATTTCTAACAGTTTTATTGCAGGGCGTGAAGTTGCTAGTAGTGGTTCAGAATCACACACTGGTGCTTATCTACATTTTAAAAAGCACTCATGATTAAACCCTGTCTGTGGTGCCTACCCCTTTTCCCAAATGATATCACAAGAGACCAGAGTATGGGCTCAAATTGGCCACAACTTTATTGAACTTCAGAAGTGGGAAACTTGGCACAGGCCTTGGCAGGTAACCCTCTCAGCCCGTCTGGCTGAGGATATGCAGGCAGTTGAGGCCCAGTGAGAGGGGACTGCAAAGCGCAAACTTACACAGCATGCCCTTCCACTGACCTCGTCCGGGGAGTTTGACCTACATGCCGCCGCTCTAGGGCCAGGGACTCCAGGTTTGCCCTTTAACGGGCCCTGCACGCGCCGCCACATGGGGAGGGAGCATGAATGCATCCCCCCCCAACTTGATGTTAGACTAAAGGCTACCTTGCCAAGGCCTGAAACCGCCAAAGTTGTGACGAAATTGCTACGGGGAAGGCGAAACCTGGCAATGGAGGGAAAATTCCTTCCTGGTTCTGAATACAGCAACCATCTTACGACTGCAGCAGCGCCCCCTGACCTGGAATGCAAAATATTAGACTGTAAAGAAGAAATCGTTAAATTGAAGAACGCCGACCTAAGCTGAAATTAAAAGGCAAGAAATATTAATTGAGGGAGGGTGGGTGGGTGATCCCAGAAGGTAGAGCAGCAAAAGAGGCTGGAGCTCAGGGGTCAGCCTCTTTTCTTTTGGCCTTAGGCCCACCCCCGGCCGGCCGGCCATCCATTGTCCTCCCTGGCCGAGGGCGGGTCAAAGGCCAGCTCAAGCAGGTGGGTGGCACCCGCCCAGGTGAGCCTCGCTTGGTGACGCAAACCCCGCCCACCTGTGGGGAAGGGAGGGCGGATATTAAAAAGCACTCATGATTAAGTTTCCCCATTTAAGAAATAATAATAATTCAGAGTTGTTACCAGCCCATTCTTTAGTAACTTCAAGGAAAAGCCAACTTCCTCCTAGCATTCACTTGCTTGTTGTTGTTTAGTTGTTTAGTCTTGTCCGACTCTTCGTGACCAGAGCACGCCAGGCACTCCTGTCCTCCACTGCCTCCCGCAGTTTGGTCAAACTCATGCTGGTAGCTTGTTTGCAAATAACTGGGGGACTCTTCGAATACATATTTAACTGCCACTCATGTGCCACCTCCCAGGGGAGAAAGCCATTAAGGGCAGCTCCATACACCTTGGTCTCTTGCCTAACATCATTGAGTCACAGTTCAATGTTTTCAGAGTTAGGAGGCATTGGCCTTTAACCACATCCAATTCCTAGAGGATAAATGTGGGGGGCAAATTTGTTTTAGCTCTGCCTTTGATATGCTTTCTTCTCCCTTTTCCTGTGCCTTCTAGATCTCCATCTTATCCATTACAATACAAAATCAGCCCAAGCCTTTAGTTAATGAACAATGGGGGAGCCATTGTTTGGCAGTTCTGGAGTTCAGTCAGAGAGAATGTGCCTTGTCAATGTGCTTCTCAGTGTTGTGGGGAGGAAGCTGGAGCACAGTGACCTATTTCCTGCCAGCCAAAAGCAGTTCTCAAGCTCACTCCAACCACCCAGCTCATTCTTTTGGCACCTTCGCATAATCTTCCTACTTGGAGAGATAGAACAAGGAGGAGGCACAGTAACTCTCTCCGCAAATATTTATGTAGTTTTCTAATTGTCCTGATCCCAATGCTTCTGGAGAATAATTTAGAGGGCACAGAGGTGTAGATCAAGGGTGAAGAACAGGGGTCAGCAACCTTTTTCAGCAGGGGGCTGGCCCACTGTCCCTCAGGCCTTGTGGGGGGCCAGACTATATTTTGAAAAAAGGAAGAACGAATTCCTATGCCTCACAAATAACCCAGATATGCATTTTAAATAAAAGGACACATTCTACTCATGTAAAAACACTCTGATTCCTGGACCATCCGTGGGCCGGATTTAGAAGGCAATTGGGCTGGATCCGGCCCCCGGGCCTTAGTTTGCCTATCCATGGTAAAGAACCTCAGTCCATAGGGCGAAATGCAGCCATCCCAGCATCGTGGCATCACAGAAGGGATCCCAGAGGAGCAGTCAATTTATTGAAAAATTGAAAGTTAAAAATATATATGTGGTTTGAAGGCCAGGAGTTAACCCTAAAGCCATCTGAATCCATTTCTGGGAGGAAAAAGGTATTACCAATCCTTAAGTAAGAAAATTATGTTGTCCAATTAAGCCCCAAAGCAATTATTGTGGATTAGGAGCAGATCAAGGGATTACCTCAGGTATTGTCTGCTGGTGACTTTGAGCTGCTCCTATCCTTGCACTAGTCACAGGGTTCTCTCTTGGCTGCTGCCACTTCAGTAACAATAGCATTGGAATACGGTGGAAGGGTGATATATTACAAATGAGAAAGGGAAAGTTGTCAGCAAGTTAAGTAAGATGTCAGAAGCAAGGAAATGTTTTATGCCTGATGGGCTAGTATCACTCAGCGAAGGATACTCTATGGTTCGATGAAGGCGCTCATGAGCAGCATGTGGACATTCATATCCTTGCAAACTGTGGGTAGTCTGCATGATATCCTGCAGTATGAAAGGTTCCAGGGCCATCTCTGCAAGATTTACGCAATCCTCTATGTTTCTAGTCAAAAGTCAGTCCTGTTGTTTTCAGTGATGCTTTCTCCCAGGTGAGAGACTGTAGCCTAAATTTCTCTCTCTCTCTAACTCTCTCTCTCTCTGTGTGTGTGTGTGTCAGGAGACAATGGAAGAGTGCATCTTTGGGAACAATGTAAAACTGTTGGAGAGTTACAGCGCCTGAAATTAACCTGAAATTGTTCTTAACCTGAAGCACCACTTTAGCTAACGGGGCCTCCCGCTGCTGCCACACAATTTCTGTTCTCATCCTGAACCCGAGGTACCACTGTACAGGAGAGACATGTTTTATTGCAGGTGGGGCAGAAGAAGACATCTGGTTTTGTTGCTACAGGTGCACCATGGTCTTTCTTCTCTGTGTGCCACCCCTAACACACACACACACACACACACACGCTAATATTCAAGCTGAGTATCAAGGAGCAAGCACCCCAACAGTTA
This sequence comes from Podarcis bocagei, assembly GCF_964188305.1. Taxonomy (NCBI): domain Eukaryota; kingdom Metazoa; phylum Chordata; class Lepidosauria; order Squamata; family Lacertidae; genus Podarcis; species Podarcis bocagei. The sequence continues at coordinate 2,094,024 of NC_138133.1, forward strand.
GCATCTACAAAAGAGAATTAGGTCTCCAAAGAAAGCACCATGCCTCTGAAGCCCTAGAAAGGTGTGCAAATCAGCTGTAAATATCACACCTGTGTCTTTGGGCGTACCAAACAGCAAACCAGGATCAATTTTCAATCAGTTGGTGTAGCTGTTTCCCTTCTGAACGCTGAAATAGTCATTGGTTTGCCCCTACCCTACAAGAAATATCTGCACAACCTTGTTTAAATTATTTAAATGCTCCTTGCACATTTAGTTATTATTTCATTTATTTGTGTGATTATAAATTCACACAGAAACAGCAGCAACAACAAATCTGCCCTTTTAACTGCTCTGGGGAAAGGGTGAGGGTGGAACCTCAGCATCCCGTGAGTCCAGAGGTTCCCAAGTGTTTTGGGGTCACTACCCCCTTGGTTCTGTAAACTCCTCCCCCCTGCCCCACCCCCACCAAAGCATTCTTCAGACTAGTGGCCTGCACCAACCACAGAAGAAGATAAGAACACCATAAAATTCAAACAGGAGCAAATTAATTGCAAAATCTAATTAAAATTATTTGGTTTAATTAACTGATGAACCTGACAACTTTTCAAGGTATGATAGTCATTTACACCTTTAGCACACACACACCACCACTCGTTTGCCTCTTAGCACCCCGCTAGGTAATCTGCCCCCCCCCCCAGGTACTGCCCACTTTGGGATTCACTGAGTTAGTCAGTGTTGTACTGTTTCCAACTCTGCAAAACTCATTTTCCTCAAGCTCAGGTCTGGAAAGGAACAGGCATGCTTGACTCTGCATTCCTGGTCCACCCTGGTACCTGCACCCCTTGTCCATTATGTATGTATGCTTCCCTGCAAGTTACCACCCAACTCAACATGGCTCCCCTAGCCGTGCATGCATTCATTCTCTCTCTCTCTCTCTCTCTCTCTCTCTCTCTCTCTCTCTCTCTCTCTCACACACACACACACACACACACACACACACACACACCATACTGGCAGCACACAGATGCCAAAGCCCACACAGAAGGGCAGAATGCCCACAAGATAAATACTCTCAGTATTTACACAATAGCAACCTCACTTTACAATAGAATTTATTTCTATGAATCCTTTAATGTTATTGTTAGCAATAGCATTCTTATAAGCTATTTGTATGGCATGCTCCACATTGTGTGTGTTGCAGCATGCAGCATTCCCCAGATTACTTGATTACATTTTTTGCTGTCTTCAGAAGTTCTTTTCTCACTGTAAAATGCTTTTTTCTTTTGCTTCCTATTTACCTTTATGCTATGTTTTCTGCTAAGAATCATACAAATGACCTACTAGATTCATTTATACAGATGCAAGTTATCACTTGATGTTGGAGTCATCAAGTGATGAAAATACAGGTTGATGACTGGACACTGAATCTGTGACACCACTGACAGAGAAGCTGGCTGCCAGGACTTTTTGTCTCTGGCATAGATCTGTGATAGAGCATTCACACAAGTAGTTTATCCCTCACAGCATAACAATTCCCAACCTCTTAAAAAAAAACAGGGTTCCCAGAATTCTTGGGGCAGGAAGGTGCTTTAAATGTGTGCTGTGTATGTAGCATTCCTTCCCCCAATGTCCTCAGAACAGTGTTCACATGACTGTCCCATCTTATCCTCTAAAAATGCCCCACCCAAAGGTGATTCTGAGAGCAGGTGGCTTCAGCACAGCTGGCAGAGATTTCCAACCAAGGTCCTTTGTTCCAAGTCATTCAATTCCCCACATCCCAGTAGCTCTCATATTAATGAAACAGATGTTCACATTATACCAGTCATAATGCTGACCAAGGTGCCCTCTGGAAAGCTGAGTATTCACAGAGGTCTCTGCATTTCAGACACTGAGTTTTGCTTCAGTATGGGAAAATGCACAACTTGTTTTATGGAGCCACCATGTGGACAAAGTGAGGCACAACAATGGAATATTCTTTAAGCAAATAATATTCTTTCCTTTAAAAAAAAAAAGATTGCTGGAGTTAAAGGCCCCCGCCACTCCAATCTCCCCCTGGTCCAAAACCAGATCCCAAAGGCCAGAACATCCCTGCATAAGGGGATCTTTCCAACTTTCCTTCTCCAATCCAAGCAGGACTCCATCTCTCCAAATCTGGCTTTCTCCAGATTCGGTCTTCAAAAGCAACAGCTTATGCTCATACAAGGCCGGGGCTCTCTCCACTTGCATTACTTGAGGTTCAACAACAACCTCCTCCTTTGTCTTCTCCACAGCTTGCCATGTCAAAGCAGATTCCTGGGTCGGTTCCTGAGTAGTTTCTTTATAAGTATTCACTTTTTGTCCCAAATCAATCCTTTTTTGTCCAAAAATGTCAATGCTAGTAGTCATCGCATCCATCTTCTCATGAAGCTGTTCCAATAAGGCACTTGTTTTGCAAAAAGCAATCAGTAAGACTGCTTCTTCTTTTTTTAAATAATATTTATTAAACAATCAAAAGCTTCAAAATTTAAACATTGAATACAAAAACCAAAAAAGGTACAAAAATGGGAAAATACAAAACAAAACACATAGAAAAACACAATAAAAAACAGTTAACAGCATAGAAAAAAAGAAGAAAACAGAAAAAAGATTAGTATTTTCATATCTTATACCTCATTCACTAGTTTCTTGACCTCCTCACACCTCCCTTTTTGTATTCCAGTTCAAATATTTAGTTCAGCAAGTCCTTACCCTCTATCATTTATCCTTACTCAACATCTTAACCTATAATAAATATATGTTTTTCACCATTGTCATCCATATTTACCTATTCTTATTAATCTTTTAACTAACACCACTTGTTTTCAATCCAACATCCCTTTAACATTCATTAATTTTACAGTATTTCTGTAGATAGTCTTTAATTTTTTTCCATTCTTCTTCCACCGCCTCTTCTCCCTGGTCTCGGATTCTGACAGTCATTTCTGCCAATTCCATGTACTCTATCACCTTCATCTGCCATTCTTCCAGAGTGGGTAAATCTTGTGTCTTCCAATACTTTGCAATGAGTATTCTTGCTGCTGTTGTAGCATACATAAAAAAAGTTCTGTCCTTCTTTGGCACCAATTGGCCAACAATGCCCAAGAGAAAGGCCTCTGGTTTCTTCGGGAAAGTATATTTAAATACCTTTTTCAGTTCATTATATATCATTTCCCAGAAAGCCTTAATCTTTGGGCACGTCCACCAAAGGTGAAAGAATGTACCTTCAGTCTCTTTACATTTCCAACATTTATTTTCGGGCAAATGATAGATTTTTGCAAGCTTGACTGGGGTCATGTACCACCTATAGATCATTTTCATAATATTCTCTCTTATGGCATTACATGCCGTGAATTTTATACCTGTGGTCCACAACTGTTCCCAGTCAGCAAACATAATGTTATGTCCAACATCTTGTGCCCATTTAATCATAGCAGATTTAACCGTCTCATCCTGAGTGTTCCATTTTAACAGCAAGTTATACATTCTTGAAAGTATCTTTGTTTTAGGATCTAACAGTTCTGTTTCCAACTTTGATTTTTCCACCTGGAAGCCATTTTTTTTTGTCTAGATTAAAGGTCTCACTAAGGCTTCTTCTGTCCACATTCTTGTCCAAGGTCAATGTCTAATTCTGACGGTCTTTAATCTCTACAGCTGGAGAATTCCCCAGCTCCACTCCTGCAACAGTTTCAAGAGCTCCCTCTAGGGGAAACATTTGTAGTTTCTATTTGTATCTGTCCTTTTAAAAGCAGGTCCAGCAACAAAGTTAACAAAGTTAATTTCGATTTTCAGATATTTTGCTCCTTTCAAGTGCAAAAGGAAACATTGGAATCAATATGTTTCTCTTGTTTAGCTATCTGTCAACATACGTTTTATTCACAGTCAATGAACTTTCCCAATACGTCGCTCCCTGGCAGCCCGTTCCCAGGTTCAGAACGGTGGTAATTTATCTTTCTTCACTCTCTCTCCTGCAGGCTTAAACAATCTAAACTTTCCCCCTCTTCTCCTGCTTCCAAGGGGGGTTTAGTAATTTTAGCCGATGGAGATTTAATCCTTTACAAAAGACTTTCCAGACTTTAGCTTGCAATGTCTTTGCTTCAATCTATTTACAAAAGCGGAAGGCGGACTTCCTGTTTGGAACCTTCCCGCTTCGGTGCCAAATTAAAGATGTTTAGTAATCCAATTTTCCGTTCTACCCATGGGTAGTTGTTTAAAGTCCAATTGTCCACAGGAAAAAGTCAGCGCTCTCCGGCAACAGCAATGCGGCTTCACTTCGTGAAAAAAGCAGTCGATTCGAAGCACCACGCCACTCACCCCACGTCGCTCCGGATCCCCGAAACCGGGTTTCCCCGCGAGTAGGGGAGGCGCAAAAGGTGCCAGCCGAATCCCACGAGGGGTGATGGGAATTGTAGTCCCAAAACATCTGGAGGGCCGAGTTTGCCTATGCCTGGTGTAATCAGTGTGCACACCATTTATTTTCCCATAGAAGTGTCTCATGGCTTAGCTTTGTTGTTAACATCTGTCTGTCTTGTGGGACAATGGAGTGTGCCTCCAGGGGCAAAGTCAAACTCTTGGAGAATCAAGTGCCCATTGTGGCTGCAGAGACACGTAACTTGTAATTGCTGCCTCCCGCCTTGTTTATGCTGCCTGAGCAGCACCAAAGTGATCTCCCTGGCTGGGCACTGTGTCTGGAGGTCCTGGGCTGCCCAGACGACAAGACTCCCCTCTCAGCCCCACTGATGGGCTCGAAAGGAAAGCACAGCAATACATTTGGCACCAGCTGGGCTGCAGGAGTTGCCTCTCCCCCACCCCCCAGCCAAGGAGATAAATTACTCTACAAGCTTTAGAAGACATCAAAAGGGAAGTTTTCTTTAATGTTGAATGTTATATTATGTTTTCATATCTGTTGGGAGCCGCCCAGAGTGGCTGGAGCAACCCAGTCAGATGGGCAGGGTATAAATATTAAAATTATTTTTATCATGGAATAGGACATCCCTATTTTCATTGGAGAAATCTTGGAAGGTATGAAGGAGGCGTACAAGACGCCATCCAACCCCCTCAGGAAACCTCCTCTGGATTTGTGTTGGGTTTACTCCTTAGCTTTTTCTTCTCCCAAAGGTGTCCCACAAGGCAGAGGTTACAGATTGTTCCTCCAGAAGCCTCTCTCACGAATGAATGAGAAGGCAGCAGTGTTTCAGGATCAGAGTCTTCCTTCTGCTTTTAAGCCTTTCAGAAAGGGACTGTGCCATTCGGCCCCTCGCACACCAGATAATGGTGCTTATATACATGTTAAGCCATCGCAGCATTGCAAGATGAAGTCCTGTGTGATCTTCTTGGCTATATGTAGCAGTGTGGTAGCTCTCTTCTGTGGCTCCCATTCATTCACAGAGATATATGCAGGGTAATTTTCCTTTCTGAAAAGTCTCTTTGTCTCCCTGTGGTAGAGCACTGAGAGTGTGACATGCAGCCTTTCCCAGGTATTTGATCCAGGTATTTGGAGCTCAGCTGAATTAGAAATTCTTCCAAATCCATTATGGAAATATTAGAGCCAAAAGTAGTAAGTCAGTAAATGCTTTCTTATATAACTTCCAAGATTGCTTTGAAGAAGAGCAGCTCTTCATTTATGCATTTCTGACTGACCTGCATACAAATTGGCTGAAATGATTTCAGTTTGCGTAAGACAAGTGAAGTGCCCCTGAAGTGTTGGAGTGAGGCTGGTGTGGTTTCTAGAGGCGCCCACAACCACAGTGCATTTAGAGGTATGGCTGGGGGTGACTTCGAGTCCATCATTACCCTGTTCAGAGTAAGAATACGTTCAGCTCGTAATGCTGTGAAATGTTACAAACGGAAAATATTGTCACCAATAGAAGTCTTTTTTCCAGCCTGATTGCTGTAAGGAGGGTGTTTTCAGAGGAAGGGTTGCAGTTGAAAAGAGAAGGAGTTTTCCCCAGATGTAACTCCTCCCGCCCTTGAAATTGTCCCCTGAACCACAATGAAGCCTGGGAGGGAAAGCTTCTACAATAGAAAGCTTCTTCCAAGCCTAATTTCTGGGCAGCGCAGGATGGAACCTTGCAAGTGCCTTTGGGTCTTGTATTGGCAACCCATGATGCATACCATCCAACATTCCTCAGATGAAATTAGGGACATTTCTCACTCCCCCAACAGACCTCGACTCCCCATTTTTGTCTGCTTCCTCCCCCCTCCCCCCGCCAGAGCATTTCCTATCAGAGGAGGGGCGAGTGCCGCTAACTCAACACCAATGGGACACAGCACACACGCTCTCCACCGTCCTGAGGAAACCCCTTCATCCCAATTTTATTCTATTTTATTCTTTGGTTGATTTACAAAAAGAAAAGAAACATACCAATAAATAAATTTTAGAAAGGGGCAAGATTAGATGCAGAAGCACAAAAACCCAGACTCCTAGTGTTCGGCTCCTCCTTTCTCCCCACCCAGAGCCGCCCTGCCGCCTGTCTGCACCTCAGCGCTGCACTTGATGCGAGGCTGGGCCTTGGTGGCAGCAGCTGGAGAGGCAGTGAGATGCCCCCTTGCAGCTGCCACCACAGCTGCCGCTCGGGACAGTGCCGACACATCTCACTTCCTGAGCAGGGGAAATTGGTACATGCCGGCACCAAATCAGAAGCCAGGGTGACTTTTCTAATTCTGGGAGTCCTTGGAAAATAGGGAGACTTGGAAGGTATGATATTGGGGTAGACCATTCTCAGGAGCCTTGTCGGCTGCTGAAAGGTCCCCTGCTCCCTTCCAAGGGTCTTCCAAAACCAGCGGAGAAAGAGACAAAGGAATGTGTGTGTTTTTATGTTGGAATGCTCTGTAATCGACTCTGAAAGGTTAGACTGAATGGGGCATCATGGTTCCTTCTTTTCTGTTCCATTCCCCAGAATATGTAGGAGGGAGAATCTGCTTCAAGCAAGTGCAAGCCACCACACCGTGGGATTTCTCTTTTCTAAGCAGCCTGTGGATCCCCTGGCCTTTCTTCCCCTCGAAACTGTGGGCAGAACAGGAAGAGGTACATATCCCAATACTAAGAAAAAATAACTGCAAAACAAGAAGGGGAAGCAGGCAGCCCTTACCATCAAGGGCCTTAGCAACATCTAACAATGTCAGAACTTCAGACTGAAACCACTGTTGACATAAAAGGTTTATGAAAACCAGGTCTGTAGAAAGGGGAAGGGTATGCGTTGTTAGAATTGGCAAAGAAATACTGGAGCATACAGATAGAGAGATGCCGACATCTTGTTTTTTCTGTTTTAAATTAAAATGGAGAATGAAACTCCTAAACGTCTAAAAAGATATCAGTACCATATGTGCTTAGCAGCACATGTCCCATGTTTAGTTAATCCCTGCACAAATTGTATTTGTGTGAAAGAAGGTTCCCTCCTTCCAATTTAATAAACGTATCACACAACTGCCTTGCAACTTGAATAGTAGACAAACAGACAATCTAATGTAGCTGGTCACTTCTTCACTCTGGAGTGTGGACAGTATGCAGTGACCCTATGCAGCTCAGGCACCATTGCTCAAATCTGTGTAGAGAGGAGCAAGGCTGCACACACTAACTCTGCCCCCCCCCATGTCCCCATACAGGCTGGCTCTGCCCACAATATTCCTGTGTTGAGCAGGGAGATCTGAAGGGAGAGTATTTGTGTATCTGGCTGAATGCACTTGGAATCCGCCCCGCAAAAGGGAAGCCTGCACTATCAGAGTTGGAACGGCCGGTGACACCAGCGAGGCACAGCTGCATCTCAGCCTCCATATTGATTTAGGAAGTGTGAATTTGGTAGATTTGCATTAAAATGTGAAGCCCTGCCCTGCTTGTGGGCTTTCCACAGGTGTTTTGCAGTGTGAGAACAGGGCGCTGGGCTAGGTGCACCTTTGGCCTGATCCTGCAGGCTCTTCTTATGGGCTATATCAATACCCTGAATGAGAGGCAAAGAAGGGAAGACCTCCCAGGTGAGAGACTGGGAGAAGGAAAGGAAGCCCCCAGGGGAGAACTGAGAGGGTCCACCACTTTCTGTGTGAGACAAAGAACTACCTTTGACAGGACTCGGCATTTTCTTTTCTCTTCTTTCCTCTGTTTTTGTTCTTATTTAGATTAGTTTATTCTTTCTTAATGTATTATGAAAAGCTTTGATAAAGTGTTGGGTTGTTGTTTTGTTTTTTTAAAAGAAAGGTTCCAAGTTTGGGGGCTTTTTATTTTGGAAAAAAGGTGAGTAATGAGAGAAAAAAATAGAGGTGTATAAAATTATGTACGATGCAGAGAAAATAGAAAGAATTTTTCCCCGTCTCTCTCTGTATATTAGAAATTGGGGTCATCCAATGTAGATGAATATTGGAAGATGTACAGCAGACAAAATGACTTTTTCCACAGTTGAACTTGCATAGGATGTTGTGATGGCTACCAACCTGGACGGCTTTAAAAGTGGGGTTAGACAAATTCATGGAGGATAAGGTTGTCAAGGCTACTAGCCAAGATGCTGCTCCCTGCTGCCTCCGGCGTTGGAGGAAGTTTGCCTCTGAATGCCAAGTGCTGGAGATTAGAGTTGGGGGCAATGCTGCTGCGCTCAGATCCTGCTTCCAGGCTTCCATGGGCATCTGGCTGGCCAATGTGAGAACAGCATGTTGGACAAGATGGTCCTTTGGTCTGATCCAGCACAGCTGCACTGTGGTGTGCTCTTGACAAAACCACCCGTCTCTAGTTGTGGGCGACCATTTCAGTGCATGACAGAACAATGTCAAAGTGTATTTGGACAAAGAGAAAGAGTTGATTTAAGCATGGAATATCATCAACAGTCATACATTTCTGCATAGTAGACTTCACCGCTGCACCATCACTTGAAGTTTGCTCTCCCATTGAAAAGAAAATGTTTTCTTTCCCTTGTGAGGGAATGCGCAAGGTAATGAAAGTCAGTCTCATTTTCATTTCAGAAAAAGCAATTTCCCTAAATGGCGTCCCGCTAATGGTGCCTGATCACATCTAAGCCCCACAGCAAATGAGTCTTAATCCAGTTTGTCTGTGCTATGTTACCTGTGGGAAATAATAGCAATCCTTCCTCTCGGCTTGCAAACTGTTCGCAGGGACTCCTCCAATATATATTAATCCCATCATTTATCTTTGTCAATGGAGAACAAAAAATAATTTGTGCAAGAGTAAACAGATGAGCAGGCAAGAAGGGAGCTCTGTTTTATTAAGCAATGAAAAGCAGGTGCTCCCACAGCCAACCTTGTTTTTATTGCAAAATCTGGGCAATTCTCTGTCTGCATCTGTGCAGAACAAACTAAGGGTACAGTCATTCTGATGGTTAAAGGAAAATAGTGTTGCACCAGCCTTCAAAGGCTGGATGAGCATCAGATTAGATTCACACACACAATTTTGTGGCTACATACAGTTATAATCTTTATTATATTTTTATATTCACAGTTACTGTTAGTAATTCAAATTGTTATTGAACCCAAAAGGATGGTGTTTTCCTACAATCAACACAAATGTATAGACACCCCTTGCATTTACTTGTGTGTAGCAAAATATGGACTTAGCTGCTGCTGTGTCATAAACTGCAGCTACCTTTGGTGATTGGTTGAATGAAGAATATCTGGGAAGTTCTCTGATGGGGTGATGATATGGAAGGGGCATATTTCATCGTAATTGTGGAGGGAATATTTTTAGCAGCTCATTAATTTTGAGGAAGGGGCAACCAAGATGAAACACTGACTATGTGCCTTGGCAAGGGGGAGAAGAGAAGAGAAGAGAAGAGAAGAGAAGAGAAGAGAAGAGAAGAGAAGAGAAGAGAAGAGAAAAGTCTGTGTATGCCAGCACCTTCATGCCTAACATTACTTGGGAATTATAAGAAACCAAACCAATCATTACAGATTTGGAAGGTTCAGCCTGCCATCTTGATTCCAAATGGCATCCAACTGTATCCAAACATAGATCAAAACCTGTTCCTTGGCCTCAGGAACCTCCAGGTAAAATTTGGTAATGATATCTCAAGGGGTGTCCAAATGCACAGGGAACAGTCTCCAAAACATATAGTAGATGCAGAAACACTAAGTGTGTAACCCTAAGTTTTAAAATTCTTTTCAAAAATTATTTATCCTCAATACATGAAAGGCCCTTGTTTCAGCCTTTCTCGTGGACTGTTGGATGTTGGAAACTTTTTGGCAGTGCTCCGCCACAGTCGCCCAGTCATGGACAATATAGCCAGATAGTGATGTCACAATGCCATGGAGACAGAGAGAGCCAACCGGGTGACCTCAAGTAACCAATTTAAAGGGATGACTCCTGCCCTTAATCTGAATGAGTAAATACTTTTTGCACTATGGAGAGGATCAAAAGCAATTCTAGAAGTCAGAAACAGGGATGGAAGGATCTGTGAAGTATGGTTCTCTCAGATTACCAATTTTCTAATCTTAACTTTACTTCTCCACATTTCTGCAGCAATCTGCATTTTTAAAAACTCATGAAAATTCATCAGCATTGCAGTACCAATTTTGAATAAACACATTTCCGTATGCAGTTTTGAATACACATTTTTACAAGCAATTTCCCCTAACATAATGCATTTTGCATGTTATTTTTAGTAATATAGTAATTTATGCATTTTTGTAAATACCTCATTAGAGAACTTCATCACAAAATTCAGATAAGTGCAAATTTCAAAGGATCGCTGTGTTTCAGTTCTCGTATTGTTTCAGAAAGTGTGGAATTGGTAGATTTGCCTTTAAATGTGATCTGAATCGAATTTTCTCCATCTCTAGCCAGAAACAAACAAACAAACAAACAAACAAAGTAAGGTGCTAAAGAAGCTGGCTGGTTCCCAATACGTTTCAAGAAAATCCACTTTCTGAGAAAATCTTTACCAAAATATGTGTGCGTGTGTTGTTTTTCATCTCAGCACCAAATATGAGCAACATTTTACATTGTTACAATGTATTGTATATGTCTGTATATACAGTGCCAAAGCTATGAGTAAAATATTTTTGGGCTCAGCATGTTTAAGGTTATCAAAAGGCAACTTCTTGGGGAAAAAGAAGCTATGCTGACATAACCCCACTAGGTGGCAGCATCAGGTGTGGCGTGCTGAGTTGCTACTTGGGTCCCTAAAAATTGGTTTGGAAGATATCATTGTTATGCTCAGAAGTATCCACATTTTCTTGAAGATGAAACATGAACATATGATTCTAGGAAAAGCCATTTCTAGTTCACTGAGTAAGGAGCAGGCACCTTAAATTTTTACAGCTCTCATTCTCTGTATCCAACACAGAACAAACAGAACAGGAGACATGGGGGAAAAGACCACCTAATTAGTAAATATTGCACCGTGCAGCCACCTGCCCCCATAGAGAGGAGCACAGGTATTTTGCAACATCTAACTCGGAGCTGCTTGTTACCTCTCATCCAGCCTGATCATTTCAAATAGGAACTTCTGCTTTGCTTCAGTGACAATGCTTGCTGTGAGAAGTCAGGAAAGGCACAAAACGTGGTTTTGGACCAGAATTTAAGTTTTGGCCCTTATTTTATATGAAAAGCAAGATTCTAGCCAGTGCTTTTTCCCTAGAAAAACAGGTGCTGGTACTCACCATGAAGTTGTTACAGTAAGTGCCACACGTTTTAAGAACAAAATAAAAGAGGTGCCGGTACTGCGTACCCCTGAGTACCACCTGAAAACCCCCTTATGGGTGCAAAACAAGCTTTCAGTGAATGCCTCCTGAAAAATCAGATTAGAGGAAGGCGGCTGAACAAGGCTTCTGGTGGTTGGGAGCATGGCATCAGCGCCCATCCCCATGATGAAACAAACTTTTAAAAAATGCAGTCAAAATTCTGCAAGGGATAATTTGTGCAAATAGCCTCAAATTGTGCAAAGTGCTTCAACTGGGATAAAATATGTGGGCCACCAAATTGAGTTCCTCTGTTTGCTTGTTTAAGCACAACATATACACAGCTTTGGCCACACTCAATACAAGCAACTGGGAATGGACCTCAAGATTGTGTTTGCCTGGTACATCACATAAAAACTAATGTGCATGCCCAGTTTCCCTAATCCTTCTTTCTTAAAAAAGAAAGAGGTAAATTGACCAATTCCACATTTATAACTCCAAGGTTCTGTACGGTGGCAGACACAAAGACCAATGTGTATACCCTACTGCCCATAGGATGCAATACGTAGGCAGGGCATAGAAAATAACCACCACAAAAGATTAGAAAACAGAGCAAAAATTAGGCAAATTATAAAACATGTATGCTGTTCATATACCCAGGTACAAAAAGCAGTGAGAAGTAAGCGGCACATTTCCCAAAGATTTCTTGTTACCCCACCTGCTCCCACATATACCCTATGATAGCATGGATTAAATGCCACCCCCCCCCGACTTGTACCTGCCCAGATCCCATATGTCTTCCTAGATTCAGCAATGGGGTCACCTGATCCTGAGATGCATGATCAGAGGGTTGAATTAGGGCAGTGGGATGAACCTCACCTGCATCATACTCAGCACTTACTCAAGTTCCTTTGCTATCGGTTGCTTCCTATACATTATGTTACAAATTCCCGCCAGCTCTCTGCTGAGTTGCTTGGTATCCAGTACAAGTCATGATTTTGGATAAAATAACAACATTGATAGAAGCACATTTCAAGCAATTGAAGCACTTGCAGACATTAATTCTGACCCGACACAAGGTTTGGGACATAAAGGAAACAGGAGAAGCCTAATGGTGCCTGGTGTAGCATTCCAGGTGGCCGGCCTTTAACTCAAGTCAGGCTCTTGGTTACAGTGTGCACCAGTGTTTGAACATCAGCAAAGCCAGAATTGTCCACCAAGGGAGCCATGAGCATCTGCGACAGAACCAGAGGTTATGGGGAATGTTCTAGAGCAGTTCACTTGGCCAAACAATATGGCTTAGGATGAGGTTTAGCTCACTCAGTAGAACATGAAACTCTTAATCTCAGGGTTCTAGGTTCAAGCCTCATGTTGGGCAAAATATTCCTGCGTTGCACAGAGTTGGCCTACATTATCAACATGAGTTTGACTAAACTGCGGGAGGCAGTGGAAGACAGGAGTGCCTGGCATGCTCTGGTCCAGGGGGTCACGAAGAGTCGGACACGACTAAACGACAACAATCCTCATGATCTCTTCCAACTCCACAATTCTATGATTCTATGACACCATCCACCCTCCCATCCTGCACATTACAGGAGAAGAGTAGTATTGGCAGGCAAGCTGCATTTTAGGGATGCATCTATCCTTACTGCGCTCTTCGTTGAAGAATCCCTGATCACCTTCCAAGGAATTTCAGGATTCCCTCAAACACAGCCTGAAAAACCACAGGGATAGTTTTGTCTTGAAAGTCTGCCCTATCCCCAGCCATGTTTCTCTCTCTCTCTCTCTCTCTCTCTCTCTCTCTCTCTCTCTCTTTCTTTTTTTCTTTCTCTTCCATTCCTGTGTTTTTCTGTCTGTAACACACACACACACACACACACGCACGCGCGCGCACACACACACACAGAGAGAGAGAGAGAGAGAGAACAAATTCAAGTCTACTCTCCAAACAGCCTTTAAAATGTACAGCCATGTTTTGGTTTTTCAAGATTATTGATAGCAAACTGATGTGGAAATGAATTGAATTGAAGATTAGGAAAGGTAGAAACTGAGAGGAACCCATCCCTACCTTCAGGAAATTCTCCTGAGACAGATCTGCCCACAGATCTAAAAATCAGTGGGAAAGGTATTTGTGAGAGACTATGGACACAATCCACTCGCTAGTTTTGTCACACAAGCTCCATTCAAATATGCCGCACAAAAATATCCCCAGTTATGGTTTTGTAATGCCTCCAATTGTGCCTAGGTCAGAAGTAGAAACATCTGAGCTGTTCTGATCACTCCTTCTGAAAACAGGTACTGCAGAGCTGGTAAAGGGGGGTGAGGTCAACTGAAATCATCAAGGGATTAGGAAATGTTCTCCATGTGTTGAAGCACTCGGGGTGAGTGGGGAGGTAGCTGGGGGGGAATCTAGCAGTGCAAGTCTATTCATCTGTTAGGATTCCAGGTTCCCAGCTTGATAACACAGTAAACGTACGTAATTAAAAAGGAGGATTTATTGCAAAAACAAGCAATTAGCTCCGAACGGCTGTAGCCAAGCCTCCGGCATCATCACTCAGTTGATCCTTCTAAAGAATCCTTCCGTTTTCGGCAGAATAAACTGAACCTATGTGTTTCTTATTTTGTTTCCTGTCAAACACCCTCCCCCGGCAACAACTTTGTGGGCTCATTGGATCCTCTCCAACTTCTTCCTGAGAAGACAGGCTGTCAGTCTTCTCTTTCATGCCTGTCCGTGCCTCTTGCGAGCCATGACCGCTTCCAGCACAGTCTCCGCTCCAGCCTTATCTGGCTGCCTCTCAAGGTCAGGGGGGGGGGGTCCTGCACCTGCCTTCTGTCCTCTGTCTGAGAGAAATCTGATCCCGTTGGTTGCAAACTGTGGTCTGCTACCGGCTGCATTCCTAGGCTGGGAGCTAGAGTCTTCATGACAGCATCTTAATTTATTTAATATAACACTTACATCCCACCCTTTTGGTTCAAAAGCAGCACTCAAACTTTCAGTTTTGTAAAAACAATTTAAATAACTGATCAATGAGACAGGATCAGCCGTTAATGCCAACCATGAAAATATTATCTACCATATGCAACCATTTCTGACCCATTTCACCCTGAAAGATTGGCTGATTGGTGAGGTGAAATTCCTTTTGGGGACAGGAATTGAATGGGGGTGGCTGCCATTTTGTTCCCCCATGAAAGCCCTGCTCTGATGTGTGGGTTTTTTTAAAAAAATTGGGGGAAGGGGAAACGACTCCCTTCTTTGCTATTCACTGGGGACCACAATTATAGTGGATAGCAGCCATAGGAGCCAACTGCTAGGCGCCGAGGGGTCTTTGCCTCCCCCATAAAATATTTGAGGGGGCTGGGCCCACCTAAAGTTGATGGGCATTGCCATTCAAATAGTGTGTGTGTGCTGCATCATGTGCTTGATTATGCGGGGCGGGGGTTACCTGCCCCCCATATTTTATTCAAGTTGGCCCCCCTGATAGCAGCTGAATCTCATCTACAAAGAAGCAGACACTTTTAAAGAGTGGGTGGTTCATTTCTTCAGAAGCTCTTTTTATTGAAGAGATGCTGTGGTAAAAACCTAGGGGCAGAGCCAGCCCACCCATGAGGCAAGGTGAGGTAGCTGCCTTGGGTGGCAAGATCCACATGGGCGGCAGATCCTGATGTAGAGCTTTATTCCCCCTTGTTCCTGATGGTGATCTTCACTCGCTCCTCCTTTTCTGACGGGGAGGGGAGTGCCATTTTGTGGTGTGCTTCAGGTGTCAATATGTCTTGGGCTGGCCCTGCTAAGATGTGCAGTGGCGGCAAGATGTAGAATTTGGAAGCAGTCCTGTATGTTTCAGTTCCGCTCTGTTTTGTTCTGATTTGATTCATTAATTGGGTCCAAAGAAATTATATTGTCAAAAAATGCAGTTATTGTGTACTGCTCCATGCAGCCTGTTTTTAAAGCTTGAAATGTTAAGGAAAACCTTTTACACTGCTATTGCAAGACAAAAATTCTCTCTTCAAGATATTTAAAAGGTATCCCATGCTCCTTTTTTATCAGGGGCGAGGATGAATCAGAGATTAATAAGAGCATAGCCTTATGCATGCCTCATAGAAATAAGCTCCCTGAGTTGCTCTCAAGCAAATATGTCAAAATAATGTGATGACACCCTGTGGGGGACAAAGTTGGTGGAGGACAATTTTAGAAAGCTATTTCCCTCAAATTACTGAGTCAATTTCACAAATGGCTGGTTGAATCTGTTTCTCAACAGCTCTAGTAGAGAGTTGCCTCAATGTATTTATATAAAGAAATAATAGAAACACTACTTTTCTGTCCCAGTTCTGCTTCCACAAGGCTTAATTTTGGAATGTGAATAAATTATGCAGTTTTGATGAACATTCGGCTCGTTTGCCTAATTCTCTGTCTCATAGTCATTGGGAGAGGCAAGGAGGGGAGAAACTCCACCCCTGGTAACTGGGAAGGTGTTGCTCAGTTGCACCTCTGAGGTGGAGTGTCTTCAGAGATGGAGTGGAATGATAAATGTTCTCCCGTTACCACTAGACAAGGTGAGTTCGGGGGTGTGACAATATGCTGGCAACTCCACTCTGAGCTTATTTCCTTTCTCTTTACATATATTTGTTTGGATCCTTCTTCATGCATAAAAAATGTTTTAATTTAAAAATTCCATAGTCGCTGGCTACATTTCCACAAAGAATCAAAGAGGCAGCAGGCAAGGTTCAGGATTTATATTTACTGAGGGGGCAAAAGAAATTCTCAGGTTTCCTCAGGTGCAGACCAGATGTATGTGAGTGTTGACCTATGGCACACTTACTTCTCCAAATCAATTGCAGGTCCCAGAAGCTCAGCTATGTGCTCCTCACCCTTCAGATATGCATGAACTATATGTAGGGAGAACCTTATCTTGGCTATGGGCATCACTTTAGGTGCTCATGCATACTAAGAGCACAAGTAATTGGAAACCAATGGTGGGGAAACCTGCTTCAATCTATGGTTTTGCTTTCTGTTTTTGGGTGCTCAGATATTCTAAAACAGGGTCGATATTTGAAATAGATATAAATAGAGATAGATAGAGATAGAGATAGAGATAGAGATAGAGATAGAGATAGAGATAGAGATAGAGATAGATAGATAGATAGAGATAGAGATAGAGATAGAGATAGAGATAGAGATAGAGATAGAGATGATAGAGATAGAGATAGAGATAGATAGATAGATAGATAGATAGATAGATAGATAGATAGATAGATAGAGATAGAGATAGAGATAGAGATAGAGATAGAGATAGAGATAGAGATAGAGATAGAGATGATAGAGATAGAGATAGAGATAGAGATAGAGATAGAGATGGAGCTTATATCCCACTTTCTCTCCATGGGGCTCAGGTTAATGCCCAACCACCATGGGCAGATCTACTAGGAAACTAATGCAGCTTAAGCTTCAGGGCCCCTAATATCAGAGGGACCCTAGAAGTGACTCTAATCCACATTGCTTAAAAATGTTGGGTCCAGTAGACCCAATTTGAGTCACATGACTCAAATTGATTAATTTTTGTTGTAATTTTTGTTTGTTTTGCCCAGAGTCAGTAGCACAGATGTTGTAAAGGGGTGGTGATCTGTCATGGAACGACCCCATTGGAAAAGTTCACAGTGGTTGCCCAGACTCCATTGCTGGTTGCAAATGACAGCTTAAGCTTCAGGGCCCCCAAAATGCAGGCACGTCACTTCCAGCCACTATGAATTCACTTTTTTATAACGGACCTTTCTTCCAAATGGGAAAACATGGGTCTATCCCACTTTAGTCTAACAACAACCCTCTGGGTTTGAACAGGCAGTTGACTGGCCCACCCACTGAACATCATGGTTGAATGAGGATTTGAACACATCTCTTAGGGGTTCAAGTCTCAACACTCAATTGCACCGCACTCATTTTCCAGTGGGTTGAAATAGCCATGCAGAATACAAGGGTCTTGCAGTTCCCTGCTCCACCCTGCTGGCTGTTTTTCAATCGAATATCTTGCAGTGATTTAAGGTGGCAAATCCCTTGGGTGCCATAGATTGGGCACATTCAGCAGGGGATCCAAAGATTCTTCTATATCTTTGATTTAACTTGTGATAATAAATAACTCAAGGCCATCTTCTGCTTATTTGGATAATGCAACCTGTCAAGACACCTGCATCCTTCATGTGATCTCTACCAATTCCCACACGACTCAGAAGGCAGATATTGCCCTGAAAAAAATGTTAAGACGTGGGACCCCTATAAAAGGGAACAGGAGACATCAGCTAGAGGAGAAAGGGGAGATTGTCTCCTGGGTTTCTGTGGTGCTCCATGACAGGTATGGCATGCAAAATTCCCATATAGTAACTCTCTGTTCACCACTTGTCTAAATAGTAATAAATCACTAGCAAATTCCTGGTTTGGTTTGGGAGGTTTGGACTTCAAAGCCAAAGTCTTCAGAGTCACAAACAGGAACCTTTCATTAACTGTGCGTGGGGGAGTTTTACTTTATGTCAAATTGTGCCTTTTGATTATTTAGGTGTTTATTTTTTAAAAATCACAAATTAACAAAATACTCTCTTTTGAGATCACATGTCACTTATACAGTTATTAAGCGCTGAAAACATTTGCTGTGGCCCACATATCTTCTGAATATGTGAAGCTAGCAAGTAAGAACATTTTCATTCATTCATTTATGACACCTCAAAAGATGGATACTATATATTCTGGAGACACCTGATACACATACATTTCATATCATTTTGATGTTGGATGGATTTCAGAATGGAGGTTTCCTTGCATACATAGGATAAAGTCATTTATCCACTTACCTGGGAGTAAGCTCTAGTGAAATCTATGAAACTTACTCTTGAGTAGAAATGTGTAAAATTGCACTGCAAATTATCTATGGCATGTTCTTTTAAAATATAAAACTAGAAGCATCTAAAATTGTTGTGCCAAAAAAAAAAAAAAGATTTATGAAAGTGTATCCTTTTATAGTTACCATTTCTGTTAAATTAGATCGGAGTTATCTTGACTGATCTTCCATTGTAATGACAGAATTGTTTTTATAACCTAAGCTTTTTCTGCTGCTACATTTATTTGAATATGATTTTCCTTCAGTGAAGAAGCTAAAATGAGGGTATTGAAAATAAAACAGCAAACGTACTGTCTTCAGCTGGAATAGCCATTTCCTAAAGTCTTGACCTGACTATCAGATGTCTGACTCTTTTAGGAATCAAGGTGAAGAAGAATAAACATCCAAATTACCAAGGGTTTTGTTTTGTTTTTTAAAGAAAAGGCCAACTGAAATGCTTAAAAGCGAGGGCTGATCAGTCAGCTGCTAGCCAAACAGCAGGGTTTGGAAAACTCATCATCGGGAAGGCTGCCAACAGTCATGGGTGGTCACTAACAAAAGAAGCCCCCCAAACAAATGATTTTACATGATGTGATTTGGATCTGTTTTACTACACGGCTAGAGTGGCATAACTGTCACTGTCCTGCTGAAAGATCAAATTATGGTGATGTAATAAGGAACTGTTTCACACAAGCCACACAGATGAACACATTCCTCTTTCTGTCAAATTCTGAATTTATAACATCCACAGGCTCAGGAAATAAAATAAAATAATGTATCACTGCAGTGTTAAGAAACTAGTTAAAAATTGCACCTGAAGTAACTTCAAATATTGCTTAAAGTCTCTAATATCTACAAAACTATAATCTAGGTGACCCACAGAATTTGTCCGCATATAATCTGCACATAATTTAAGATATACAGAAAAGTGTGTGTACTGCAGTCAGAAAGTTGGTCAATGCTGAGATTTACCAGTATTTCTTAACATTTTAGGAGGCTTTTAGGAAAGGTTGGAGAATTCTGACATTTCTACATTCATTTGTTTATCTCTGGTAATGTCTTTGCTAAGTGAACGAATATAACTTTGTCTCTTGTCATCTATTGGCAAGGATGAAATTTACTATGTAACACTTTGGCTCAAATTCTTGCTTCTCATCTGTAGTTAAGTTTTTTAATAGGTGTAGCTCTGCCGCGATCTTCCTTTCTCAATGTTCACTAGCTGGGCTTTGACCCACCACCTGCCTTCACTGTTCAGGACTTGCACCTTGCACACCTCCTGCTGCTGCTGCTTCCCACTTTTACTTGCCCAAACTTCCGCATGCACCCGATTTCCGAAGGATTGATATATATATACACACACACCACTTTGCTGCTTTTACCTTGTAATCAAACATTATTGAACAAAAATATTAATATGTTATACTTTGACTCAAATTCTTCCTTTTTATCTGTAGCCAAGTTTTATTATGTGTAGCTATTATTGCTTGCATTTATTATTATAATTATTATTCATTAAATTTGTATACCGCCCTTTCTCTGAAAATCGCAGGGTAGTTCACAACATAATAATGCAAAATAAGAACAAAGTACAGTAGTACCTCGGGTTACATACGCTTCAGGTTAAAGACTCCACTAACCCAGAAATAGTACCTCGGGTTAAGAACTTTGCTTCAGGATGAGAACAGAAATTGTGCAGCGGCAGCAGCAGGAGGCCCCATTAGCTAAAGTGGTGCTTCAGGTTAAGAACAGTTTCAGGTTAAGAACGGACCTCCAGAACGAATTAAGTACATAACCAGAGGTACCGCTGTACCTAACAAAAACAAACAAAAACAAGCCAATAACCCCCAAACCACAAACAGCTTTCAAAGGCCATAGATTAATCAGCCCAAGGTATGGTTTTAGAAAAATGTTTTCAACTGCTACCTAAAGATATGTAATGAAGACACTAGGAGAGCCTCCCTGGGGAGAGCGTTCCACAAATGGAGAGCCACCACAGAAAAGGCCTCTTCAGCTCGTGCCCTTGTCTCTCATGCCACAACCATCTGTCTTCCTCCTCCTCTTGCCATCCCCACTGCAAATATAAAGGGTCCATTTGCTGTCTAGAGCTGCCTCCATACAGCCGCTGCCTCCCTCAATGAATCCTGGGAATTGTAGTTTGTCATGGGTGTTTGGAGTTATTAGGAGACCATTTACCGAGCCACAATTCTCAGAGTGGGTGGCTGAGTCAAATCCCTCTTCCCAGGAACTCTGGGAGTCGCAGCTGGCAGCAGAACAGGGCAGTCTGTCACATCCTCATCAAGAGTTCGGCAAGTCCTATCACTGCAGATCAGAGAGATCAGCTATTTCAGATAGGGATGCTACAGAAGTTTGAAAATAACACAAGTTCAGAATACAAATTTCCCCTGCTCATAATTGTTGGCTTTATTACAGAGAAAGTACTTTTATCTTGAAATTCTTTCTCTGCTTATAATTTAAATGAATATTATTTTGTACCTGCACAGCCTGCCTTCATCACTCTGGGCACTCTGAGCATTGTTGGTGCCTGCTCAGAAGCAGATTACTTTAAGCTCTCAGTTTCAATAAAAATGTGCTTGATTGGGTAGAATAATTTTTAAAAATGAGAATGTAACTTTCCTTGACTGCTAATTGTCGTATTTGAAAAAGTTGAACATGGCCGGGATCATGTGCAGCGTGATCCTGAGCATGTAGGATGGCCAATCAAATCTTCTTGCATTACCTAAGCAAGAACAGTCAACCAGGGATTCAGCTACACAGCTGCAAATAAAACATTTTAAATGTGTTGTAAAGTGCAATATACAAACGTGACACTAGAATTCAATATATTTTTCAAAACGTTTTAAAACAAAGCATTTTCACAGCGTTTTTTAATATGTGTGTGGATTCCACCCAGGATTGGCACAAGGGCCCCAATTTGGAGCAGTGGTAGTTCTAGAGGAGTTCAAAATCTCTCTTGCTCAACGAATGGAATGATCCTGAGTTTTTCACAGTTACACCCCGTTCTACTAGAGCTGGGACACAGTGTAAGTGAAAGCAACACCAGAGCCTCTTTCAGTCAGGTCAGGTCAAAGCAAAGCACCTCCAAGCCACGCCCCTAGATAGCTCCCAGGGAGCCCGGCTGGCTGACCTATGGAAAATGCCATTTCAGCTTAGGACAACTGGCAGGGCCTTTCCCTCCAGCGATTCTTCAGCTGCAGGCTTCTGCATGGAGATGGAACAAGAGAAGCTACAGAAAAGTCATCCCCGGAGTCAGAAGATGATGTGCAAATGACATATTCAGGCAGGGAGGGAATGCCAAGTGATTTGCCCAACTCTGAGCTCTCCTTAGGGTGGAATTGGGACCTGGATGCTGGTGATGTGACAGATTGCTGGACTGCATCCTTTGTTTTTCTGTGAGTGTCTTGGGTGAGCCTGGCCGACTGGGTTTCTTTGTGATAAATGGATTATCCTTATTCATGTTCTGCCAACCCCCATATTATATAGCCTACAGTGAATTGTGAGGGCAGACATATATTCTGGAGCAGGAACACACAGAGAAGAATTCTGAGGCAACGAAGAATTATCCAGATATGCCTGTAATTGCTGATTTGATTCTGAATCAAGTCAAAAGAGTTCTCAAATTATTAATCTCAGGGGACTGGATTATGGCCTTTAGACATTAAGGTTGCTAAAGCTTGAGTATTGATTCAAAATTCCAGCTTTAAATTCAGGCAAATAGCTCCATGCTAGTATTCCTCTGAGGCCAGATTCATGCATTTTCACAGCACCATGAGAGCTGCTTCAGCGTGGCCTGTAAGAGGTTAGCAACAGTGCTAATCAGAAACAGGGAGCACATTTCGACTTCCGGGTTGGCGCCATCGCCAAATGGCGGACTCCCTCCGAGCTCCGGAGGGAGTCTGCTCGGCAGGGGCTGGGTCCTACCGCGCCAGCGACGTGGGGACCCTTAAAAACTACGGGCACGGAGCCCTTGGACATGGTGACTCGGCTGGCACCGATAGCGCCCTCCCGACTCGTGAAGGAGCCTTTTTAAAGGCTTCGGATTGGGTGCCGGGGAGCGGCGTGGTGCTGTGAGTCCTCCGCTTCCCCTGCCGAGCGCAGCCGCATGCCATTCGACGGAGAGCGCTGGCTTCTTCCATTGGAAATTCGGAGTTTTAACAACAACCCGTGAGTAATTGGGTAACCGGGTATAAAAGGAGAAAAAAAGAATTTTTTTTCGGATTCGGCACGAGCGGGGGCGATCTAAAAAGGAAGTCAGTCCCCCCCTGATTGTAAACATGCTAAAACAAGGACTGGGCAACCAAGATCGATCCAGAAGTTTATTGCTGATAAAAATTATTAATTCCACGATGCGAAATTACAAGAATTGTGCTGGAGGAGAAAAGTGGAGGGTGAGAGGAAAAGGCAACCCCCCCTGGGAACCGGGGCGATTCGTAGAACCTGGCGAAGAGAGACGGAGAATTTGACAGCTGTCAAAGTAGCTGTCAAATCTTGAGAATATAAAGAGGACTTTGTTACAAGTATTTTGCTGGTTAATTCTGTTATAATTTGATATAATATGGATACAAACTGTTGGGGGAAAAAAGAAACAACAATTTGACTTTTGGATTAGAGGATACAAAGTTACTGCAATCCCCCTAGAGGGGTTTCGGGATATTACAAGCGGTCGTATGTGGGAAACTACTCTGGGATGTGCACAGGTCTTATCTTCTGGGAAAGCTGCAAAACTGAAATACTATTTTGTCTACAGAGGTGTTTATATTAAAAGGAGACAATAGAATTTTCTATTGAAGAAAGGAAGGGACTGGACGTAAGTTTTTGTTCCTGAATAACAAACCTCTGTAGAGATACTAGATTTTGGAATAAGAACATTTTAGCAGCTGAACAAGACAAGAAACCTGAGAAAGTAAGGAATAAAAAGAACAAAGGACCAACTACGACACGGAAAGAACAATGGGAGGAGCAACAAAGACCAAGGAAACTAAAGGCCTCTATTAGACTGGATTTTTGAAGTTAAACATCAATAAAACAAATAAATTTAAAGAAAACCGGCAAGGTGGAATGAGAAAAATTTGGCTGTGGACTTGAGACCTCCAGGCCGATAACATACAGACTGATGGACATGGGGAATTCAAACCGGGGAAGGGAGGGGGAATCTTGGAATCCGAAGGCTATGTAACCAACTTTTTGAATCTTCTTATATCTTTTATCTTCTATTTCTTTATATAACTTTGGTATCTTGATTTAACATGTTTTCTTTAAAAAAAGGGGGAATTCGTGGAAGGAAATTGGGGCAGATCTTGGGGGGGAAATCTTTTTTCTATTTCTGTTAAAGATGAGGAGTGATGGTAAGATTGTATAAATTTAAATTGGCTAAAGGGTTAAACATATTAGGTTTTAATTGGGAATGAGAGCTTGTGGAACCAACCTAGGGAAAGGGGAATACGGTCGGGAGGGGAAGGAGGGAGTCCTGGAAAGAAGGTTATGAAAGCAAGAATGTAAATTTGTCTTTCTTTTTCTTTCTTTTCTTTATCTTCTCTATTTTTCTTATTCTGTTATTATTGGAAATGCTAATAAATATGATTATAAAAAAAAGAAACAGGGAGCACATTTCATATACATTTTATATCAAATCCAAACTCGAAGCTACTGCTCTAGTCACACATGCAGCAGGAACTGCTCTGAAGCCTCCTGTGATAGCAAGTTACTCAAGCAGCATCTTCAGACCTTCCAAATGTCCCTATTTTCCAGGGACAGTCCCGGATTTACAGAAACCATTCAAGTTTCTGATTTGATCCTGGAATGTCCCCCTTTTCCCTAGGACATCCCTATTTTCATCAGAGCAATGTTGGAGGGTCTGTAGTTATCTGGCCCCCGAGCCATCTGAAGGAAGCTCTGTGTAGGGAAGTTTTTTAATGTTTATTTTTTTATGGTTTTCTATATGTTGGAAGCCGCTCAGAGTGGCTGGGGAAACCCAGTCAGATGGGTAGAGTACAAATAGTAAAAATATTATGATGGAATAGGATGTCCCTATTTTCATTATAGAAATGTTGGAGGGTATGCATCTTGCCAATTCCAGGATTGGGGCAGTGTAGGTCATCTCTTATCATCATTCTGTACCTTACCTCCAAAATAAGCTGACTGAGTCCCTAAAGGGATGGCTAGGTACCTCTGAAATAGGACTGAATCTATATTTCTAGCACATCTTTGATCTGGTCTGTTGACTCAATTTGAGATTTTAAAAAAACCAGATCTCCCAAAACTGTCTCTGTGACAAGCCCACAGGATTCCCATTTGCAAAGTTATTATGTTGTTGGTGACCTTTTTGTAAGTAGACTGTGCCTAGAAAAGGGGGGGGGGATGTTATCTTCTCGGCTTAAGGAGCTCTTGCTTCAAAAGGCCATTAATGCTCCTATAGCACTTAGATGATGCAAGAGCAGGTCAGCGGAAAGGTTTCTATTCAACTTCACAGGTGAGGCAGTTTCACCTACATGGTTCCCCCCCCCCTTTTTACCCGAAGAAATAATAACCACACCTGGATGGGTCAGGAATGTGTGATCCATCAATGCTTGCAAGAACAAGATCCTTGCTTCTATGGAGGTGGCATCATTGGTGTATCCCACCAACTCAACAGAACTGCAAACAGCATCTCTGCTGAAGATGGATTTGAGATACCTTAATGATGATGAAACACATTTAAGAGATTTCAGAATTTGTTAATTTTGACCACAATTTCATTGACAAACCCTCTGGCTGAATCCTGTGGGCAGCTATTTGCATTCCAGCAGACAACAGGCCGATCTGTCACTGGTCAGTTTGAGAAGTATTGATTACTAGGACTGTGTGCCATCATGCTGTACACAATGTGTGCATTTTTATTATGGCTTCTGCTGCCTCTTTCCCTGCCAACAGACTCACCAGGCAGAGGTGAGACTTGAAGCAGGAATGTTGTTTTTAATCACTCCAGTCTCTCAACCACTATGCTCCCACTCTGCTCTCTCTTTTTGATGACACACATTAATGTTCCAAGTCCTCATCTTCCTGTGCTTTGGCCTGGTTCATATCATTGCACTCAGAAAGGAAGAGCTGTATATGTGTGTGGAAAGGATGTAGCACCAAAATCCAAAGAAAAGAAAAGAAAAAGAAATCCTTATCAAAGAATCATAGTCCTTGTAAAAGAATAAAATAAGCAAATGTATTGTGGCTAATAACAGCCTTCTTCAGGGGCACACTAAAGGAATGAGCCTCTAACTGAATAAGTCTACCATAATACAGATGACTATAAACATAAGTATTAATTATAATAGAAGTACCTGTGGGTTGTTTTTATTTAAAAAACAACAACATTATGCATGGAGCAAACCCTAAAATTTCATCTAATAATGCAAAATGGCATCAGTCACACCAAGCATACTTTCTGTATACTGCTAAATATAATAGGTAATAAACCATAAATCTTTTCTAATTTTTCATGGGAAAGCATTATTATAATGTAAATCCATTCATATATAGAGATCCTTCAAAAGATCCTTGAGGATAAAGATAATCCAAACAACATTAAAGATTAACAAATCTATTGTTATTGCGTAAGCTTTTGTGGACTATATATAAGAAAACAATGAAAAAAGGTAGCAGATTTGAAGACAGGAGAGAATTAGGTAGAAGGGAACTAAAGATAATATTCTTACACACACATACACACCACCGTCCACTATATATAAAATAGCTCAACTTTTCATGTGAATATGAAATACTAAAATCTTTCTGCCTTACCTAGAGTAAGGTTGCTCTGTCAAGGCAACATCTGTCCTGTAAAAAGGAACCAACCACTTCAATGTCACCCCGAAGACTGAATGTTAAAGAAAGCAGAGCAAGTCTTGGGGGGGGGGGCTGAGACATATACTCTGGAGATGCCAAACCCAAATATTTCCACTCCTAAGCAAATCCCACAAATTATGGGGCTCAGTGATGAGCAAAGGCAAGCCTACAGTGGGTTCCCCCCTTTTCCCCCTTGTTAGACCGCTTGCTAGGCAACAGACCAAGTCAGCCAACTGACTACAGAGCAGGAGCCTGAGGCCTAATGTGGGGAAGAATGATCAAACCCTGTTTCAAATTTTGTCTGCCTTTTTATTTTATTATGAAAGGTCCACAAAGCTCAATCTAGCGAGACACTGCTATGCTCCCTGAGTTATTCTGCATGCGTCTCTTCCCTGTCTCCAATGTTCTGCAGTTGAACATTCATTTCAGCCAAGAAACCAGGGCACAGCTCATTTGAGCATGACTCAGAGCGTCTGTCACATTCTGCTTATTTAAAGGTTCTCTAATCACAGTCATACGAAAAATGGGTGCTGTCCTTTTAAAAGAAAACTGCACTTCATAACAGCAGCAGCAGCAGCAGCAGCACTAACCGCAGCCTCCTAACCAGTTCCTGATGGTGTGCTCAGAGGGCAGGGAAAGAGCTGCCATGTCTCCTGTCTGACAGCAGGGGTCAGCAGTAAGCAAAAGCTTCATAAGGATATGACCTATACCTTCAGCTCTGCAAGCACCAAATTTAATTTAATTTCAATTTCATAGAGTTACAAAACAAGTACAAAAAAGAGTCTTGGCACTGATGTTGAGGATTAGCCACAGCAACATTTTTATGTACGTTACTGGCCTTCAACGGATGGGCTGGTATGTGCACTAACGGGTCATACCTGGGACCAATTCTCCGCCAACCCTTCCTTTTTAGATTTATTTTAAGAAAATACACAAAGACGAATATAGAGGGATGATGGAGGAAGACAATGTATATGACAGAAATAAAAGAGGCCCTGTGTTGGACACTGGGGGTTATAGTGAGACTGATGACCCATAGTGTATATCATCAAACCCCAATGTTTTCACTTGAAATGGTCTTATTAATAGCTTTAAATCATTTCACATCTACTTGTGCTGTTTTAATGTAGCCATTACCAATTGTTTATTTCCTGTTTTGTTTACTGCCTTCGAGGTCCAAAATGCAGGATAAAAACTTTAAAAAGAAATAAATGCAAACACATACATAAGTCCTTGTCCCTAAATGTGAAAAGTAATGTTGATTGTTCACAAAGGAATACTACCTGGGACCTTAACTGGATGTAAATCTTATTTTGCATTGTCTGAGCAACGGAATGGGAATCAGAGTGAGAGTAAACAGACACACCTACAGCCAGGCTGTACTCTCTCTTCTTTGCCAATTTTAAATGGACTCCTTGTAAATAACATTTAGGCATTTGGATTTTAGAACTGGCTAATTCTTTAAGGTTCTACGGGAAGTTATGGAAAAAACCAATGAGGTGAATGCAGAGAAAAATATTTTGGTTGTATGTGAATGAGCACGGGACTGCTCGTTCCACGTCTGGGTGTACTCCCTCTAATGTACGGCTTGCCTTTGACCAAAGGTAGTGCCTTATTAAGTTTCATCTGGAAGATCCAGTGCAGTTTTGTGCTGCTCCTTCTGGGCAGAGTAAAAGAATTATGGGGATACAGCGGGGCTAAATTTTTAGAGGGCAAAGAAGAGATGCCAGGACTTAGGCTTGTCTGGAAACACCACACATGAAGATAGCCTGGGTCCAGGGGCGCCGACTTATAAAAAATATTGGGGGGGCCCATACCGGGGTCCTGCCGCTGGTTCGCTCGGGTAGCCGGGAGAACGCAGTTCGAGGTGGGGGTGTTGGGGAGAGACCCTCGCTCAGGGCGCCACTAGACTTGGCGGCCGGCGGCCTATCTGGGGGGTTTTGGAGCATATTTCGGCGGAGCGATTGGGGAGGAGGGGGCTTGTTGCCGGATTCTTCAGCTGAGCCGGAGATCCGCTGCTGGGGGTCCCTGGGCCGAGTTGTGAGCACGGCCTGCTGAAGGGAGATCCAGCCGATTGCGCGACGGGGACGGCTGGGGCTCTCCGGCTAGGGCGCGCGGCTGGCTGGCTGGCGAGGGAGCAGGTGGGGAGGAGGCGGGGGTCCTCACTCTCTTAGGAAACGCACCCGTGCGCCCGATTGCCACGAAGTCCGAAGGGTGCGTGTGTGGAATTAAAAAGCAAAAACGAGATACGGGCAGGGCAGGCAAAGAGTTTTCTGCAAGAGGATGGAGGGCAGGTTGAAGAGAAAATCACTCAGGATAAGACAGTCAAATCAGCCATGATAAAATGGGCTCAGGATATTGGGTATAACATCATGTTTGAGGACTGGGAAAGGTTATGGACCACCGGAATGAAATTCACGGCATGTAATGCCTTGAAGGAAAATATTATGAAAATGATTTATAGGTGGTACATGACCCCAGTCAAGCTTGCAAAAATATATCACCTGTCTGATAATAAATGTTGGAAATGTAAGGAGGCTGAAGGGACATTCTTTCACCTCTGGTGGACTTGTCCAAAAGTGAAGACCTTCTGGGAAATGATCTATAATGAGTTAAAAAAGGTATTTAAGTATACCTTTCCCAAGAAACCAGAGGCCTTCCTCTTGGGCATTGTTGGCCAGAAAGTGTTAAAGAAGGATAGAACTTTCTTTATGTATGCAACTACAGCAGCAAGAATACTTATCGCAAAATATTGGAAGACACAAGATTTGCCCACACTGGAAGAGTGGCAGACGCAATTGATGGACTACATGGAACTGGCTGAAATGACTGGCAGAATCCGAGATTTGGGAGAAGAAACAACGGAAGAGGACTGGAAAAAATTTAAGGACTATTTACAAAAACAATATAAGTTGTATGAATGTTAAAAATTTACACGATTCGGAAACTATAGCTTCAGCAATTAGATTTGGGAAACAGGAAATTATATTTTAAGTAAGAAAAGGTCAAAATCTAAGGTAATACTATGTTTAATTTAAGATATAAGTAACTGATGAAAAGTATGTTAAATTTAGAGGTATAGTATTTGAAAAGTACAAAATAAGGTACGAAACAAGGTAATAATTTGCTGATATCTTTATTATAAAGAATGCAGGGTTAAGGGAGATGCGAGGAAGTCCAGTTAGTTATATAAAAAATGTGTTGAATGGTTGGTTTTCTTTTCTTCTTTTTCTTTTTTTCTTTTTCTTGTTCTTTTACTTTTTTCTTCAGTGTATGTTTCTAACTTTGTATTTGAAAACTTAATAAAATATTTATAAAAAAAAAAGAAGAGAAAATCCTTTCGCTTTTCTGGGGCGCAGGGAAGTCTCAGAGCCGGAGGTTGGGGAAGGGACCCCCTTTGCTCTGCCCTCTTCTCCCGTCTTAGATTCGCATGGGGGTCCCCGCCCGAGCTTGCCTGGCCACCGGGCCACACAAGGGCCGCGCTCTACGCGGCACACCTTGCTAGCCGCGCAGCTGTCCTCCGCGGCTGCGGAGCGGCCCTGCGCCGGTGCCCAGCCCCTCTGGGCGCCCGCTGCGCTGCCAATGACAAGCGGGCGACGTCGCGGGCGGGGAAGGCGTCGCTTTCTTTCCCGATCCTGCATCCTCCCAGTCTTCCAGCCCTTTTTTGGGTTGGAAGCTCGTCTCGTTCGCCCTTCTCCTTTCTTCACCCTGCGCGCAATTTTCCTCCCTCGTCTCCCTCCCCATTTCTCCTTCCTGACTGACTGACTGACTGACTGACTGACGGGCTTGGGCTCGGGCTCAGGCTCCGGGTCGGGGTCGGGCTCAGGCTCGGGCTCCGGGTCGGGCTCGGGCTCCGGGTCGGGGTCGGGCTCGGGCAGCCACAGCGTCGGCGGTGTTGGCGATCGGCGGCGCGGGGGGATGGCCCTCCCGGGGGAGCCGGCGCTGCTCAATGGGGTTGCCAAGGAGACAGGCCGGCCGCCCCCCTCCCCCGGCCCGGCGCCCCCCGCCGCGCCGGTGCCCGTTATCGAGCTGGTGCGCGCCGGGCGCCCTATAAAAGCCGCGGACGCGCCCACCGCCGCCCGAGATTATTGGGGGGGCTGAGCCCCCCCAAACGAATTTTTGAGGGGGCTCGGGCCCCCTCAAGCCCCATGGAGTCGGCGCCTATGCCTGGGTCCTGGTACAAATTCGGCCTTGGGTGCCAGTCCTTGGCAGGGCCCTCTGGGTTGCCCTCTTGGCAACAGCCCTGCTGATCCACCGCAGTTCTCGGCCACAAAGAAGGACAGGGCAGGCACAACTTTGATGAGCAAGCTCAGGTGTATCGCAGCTTGCTGGGGTGCTTGGGACGTGTAGTTTTCCATGCCTCCGGGAGGATGAGGAATAGAATCAGAGTCTGCTTGGTGCCTCCTTCCTTGCCAGGGAGAAGGCTAAGATAAACCCCTTCTGCTGTCAACATTCGGATTTCAACATGGAGGGGCTTGTTTCATATAAAAGAGCATTTGGTCATGTGAGCACTGCCCCCCTCCCCCCTCCAGCGGGCTAAACTGGTCCATCCCAGGCACAGATTTATCACCTCAGTGAGAAGTAGGCCAAGAAGATGTAAATCCTCAGGCTGTCAGGTCTCTTTATTGCCAAATATTGACATTCCCGCAGCGTTTTCCGACTTTTCATGAAGTATTAATTGAGATGGTCAGGACATTTATGCTAGTACAAACCTTCATCCACAGAGACTCTTGGCTGCATTAGTCAGGAAAACTGAAACAAGGGGATACTGGCCTGAATATTCTCACATAGAAACTGAGCACTTTGGATAACATTTTAATGTTTCTTCATATATCAATGAAAGGTCAGCATGTAAGACAAATCTTGCTGGTGCGTTTAGTCTGACATGGTTACAATGCCTGCTTTTTTCTCTATCCAGAGGGACATCACTCACTCCTTGATACTGGGTCCTCAGCAGGATCCGCCCCTGAAAATGGTTAGGGGTTATCACCAATGGGAATGCCACTGCAACGAATATAATTTTCAGAATCTGAATAATTCCTTTGAAAAGACTGCTGAATAATTTAAAATAAATAAATCTGCTATTGTTTTGTTATTTAAAGCTGCACTTATTGGTTGATTTTCTTTTTCTTTTTTAATATAATTTTTATTAATTTCTTTTTTAACACAATATTTCAGCATATCAATAACAAAACAAATAAATTCTTTGCTCTGCTGAGCTTGTGACTTCCCTCCATCCCTTCAACTGGTTTTTAATTTTCAAATCTTTGTGTCGCACTTTATATCCTCTACTTCAGACCTTTATATCCTTATGATCAACTCTGTCTCAATGGTCTATAAAGTTTTGAGATTTACAGTTTTTTCGTTGCAGAATTTATATCAATCCTGCTAGTGTCTTCACATTTTTACAATAATTATTCATATACCCAATAAATTTACTCCAATCTCTTTGAAACTTTTGGTCGTCTTGGTTCCGGATCCTTCCTGTCAGCTTGGCCAGTTCCACATAGTCCATCATCTTCGTCTGTCATTCCTCAATCGTTGTTATTTCCTGCAGTTTCCATCTTTGGTCTAATAAAGTTCTTGCCACTGTTGTGGCGTACATAAATAGCCTTTGGTCAATCTTTGCAATTTCTTCTCCCATAAAGCCCAGCAAAAAAGCCTCAGGTTTTTTTGGGAAGGTATATCTAAACATCTTTTTTAGTTCATTGTAGACCAATTCCCAAAATACTTTTACTTTATCACATTCCCACCACGTGATAAAAATCTCCATCTTTCTCTCCACACTTCCAACATAGTTTGTTCCTCATCCTATACATTTTGGCCAATTTCACCAGTGTTAAGTACCACCTATACATCATTTTCATTACATTCCCTTTTAAAGCCATACAAGCGGTAAATTTTAAAGTTTGGTTCCACAATTTTGACCAAGATTCGTATTCAATATTATGCCCAAAGTCAATAGCCTTATTGGTTGATTTTCAGTGTCTGTTCCACTGCTAAGGTAAACTTCCATAAGCAGTTTCCATTAAAAAGTAAATAAAGTAAAAACCAAGAATAAAAATGCAATTGGTAATTATAACGAAAGAAGCGGGACCCCCGCTCCGCCCCCCCCCCGATAAAACCATCAATTAAAACATACTAACAAACCTAAATGAATGAAAAGGCCTTCACTTCAGGGATGACCCACCCAGGAGGCAAAGTGAGGTGATTGCCTCAGGCGGCAGGATCCCCAAGGGCAGCCGGCCTGGCCTCCAAGGAGGGGCACCAACGGCTCCTGGGCAGACCCTCCCACTCGTGCGGCCTCTGCAGCAGCCCCCCAATGCCTAGGAGGCCCTGCTGCTCTGCTCTCGCCCCAAGGGAGGACATGGCAGGGCTGCCAGGCTCTTCCCCTGCCTGGCATGATTCAGAGCAGCCCCTTCACAGAGTACTCTGCAAAGAACCCACATTTGTGTGGAGCATCGAAGGCATGAAAGAAGTAGAAGCAATTCACAGGGACGTTTGAACTACAAATGTTATGTACTGAAGTTCTCACCCTGGGCCAGCAGGGGGATACTGTAGATAGTTCAGGTCCACATATGCAAATAAGGGATCGAAAGTGACATTCAGTGATTGGATAGTTACAGAAAATGGTTACTGCTGTGTTGTACTGGAGCGCTATATAAGCAGGCTGGCTGAACCCTTCAGTTCAGTTCTGTTCTGGCCTGTGAATAAACAAGAACTGTTTGAAGAATCGCTGTGTCGTCTGATATGTTCACCCACAACTTAACAACAAACTTGCAAGCGACGTCAGGTACTATTACACCGGCAGGGGGACTTTCAAGGCTAGCCTGCTCTCAGCCATGTTTCCCCAAGCCCCCATCCTCTGTGGGGAGAAACACCCTGGCATTTTCTTTATAAGGAAAAACTCCAGAGTTGTATGGAAACAGTTCCAGTTAAGTATAGGCAAGGCAATGATGTAAACAATCTTTTGTTAAGCAACAAAGCTTTATTCCAAAGTTTTTCCATTCCAACTGCTTCATTTGGTTCCTCCCCCCCCCCACTTTATTTTAAAATCATTGAGAAACACCTCCAATTCATTGTGGATTCAAATCAGATATGAAGGTACTGCATAGCCCTAGTGAAATGGTGCAGTTATTGATTGATCTGTTCATTTATATAGTGCTTAATTCCAAAACAGGCCTCTAAGTAGATCACACAGTATCAAAACAAACATTAAAACAATATATTTAATATAAGCATTCATAACTAAAAGACACAATACAATTTGTACAACACAATACAATACAATTAAGACATTAAGATTTAAAGAGCCTTCCAATTAAACTGGGGTGTGTGAGCCTACAGTTGATTTCCACATCAAATTAGAATCTCTATACACATAAGAGTTCAAAAAATGACCACCAAAAAATTAGATAATGAATGTTAGAAACTATGTGTGTGGAAACATGAGTATCATACAAGTATACTCATCAGAGAGACAGAATTGGATGAAGGCCAAACTTGATATTTCATGCAGATGTGTGCAGCAGTCTTCCCATTTTTTTCTAATGAAAAGCAGCCTTAGGAGGTTGTGACCAGAAGCAAAAGAATATCAAGAGAAAGGGTGCTTAACTTTTTCCTGCTGGCCATTTCCCCATTAAAATCCCCAAAACTCCCACTCTCATCATACTTGTATCCATTGGTGCTTTGGAGCAACCAGGGCTTAGGCATACCAAGTGAAACAAGCAACTAAAAAAGCCAAACTTTTTAAAAAAAATCCAGGCGACACTAAAACATTGTTTGTAAAACTACAGTATTCTAGTGTCTACCATATCCTTGCAAGGGAGGAGGATGGGGAGAAAACGAGAACAATTAGCCTTGCCCCTGTGACCTCATTGCACAGGCCTTGATGACCTCATGGCAGCCCTACCAGATGCACTGGGCACCAGCCACCACGGGCTGAATCTTTTCCTCCCAACTGCAAAAAGCAGCTGGGGCCATTGTTACGCAGATAATTGCTGGTTGGAAAAGCATTGCTCCTCTTCCCTTCCGCTCCTCTTTGGTGAATCCCAAGGCAGCTTTTTCACTGGGGGGAAATTCGGAGCATGTTACATACATTTACATTTAATACCTTATTTGCCTGTAAGATACTCAGTTGAATTTATGGTTAGTGGTCATTGTTTAATGATTGAAATGCCCTTAACCTCTCATATTGAGTTGTCTCTTTTTGCTAATTATTTCAGGGTTATAAGAGGCTTGACAACCATATGTCAGGAGTGCTCTGATGGTGTTTCCTGCTTGGCAGGGGGTTGGACTCGATGGCCCTTGTGGTCTCTTCCAACTCTAGGATTCTATGACTTCTATTCTATGATAGTTGTTTGGTCTGTTTAATTTATTGTCATGATATTTTCTGTCATGAGCTCTCAGGGAAGGGGTCACACTAGATTCCAATATGTGAATTGTAAACAGAGAAATAAAATGACCAGTGTAGATTGATTATGCCCAAATGGATGAGGCGTCTAGGTTCCTGGCAGGTTTAAACCCAGCATTTCAGCAATTAAAGGTTAAGGCCCAATTATATAAAATCTTAGTATTTCATATAAGATGAACTTGAGTAGCATGTAATAGTTCACATTCTTAAACATCAAATAAAAGGGGAGAAGGCCTCAGCAACAGCAGTAGCTCTTGACTTTCAGAAATGGAAGGCCACATATTCAATGAAAGAAGGATTAGGCCTTGGATTTGTACTTCCTGGTAAGGAAGAACTTGTTTTATGGCAACCTCTACTGCACCTCAATTTCTTAGGTTTTTAAATATATATTAACTTGCCCAAATGGAAGGTAGTTGATTAGCAAAACTACTTAGGAGACCCAAGAGGTATAAAATAAGGAAATTGTAGTAGAGTGCAAGTTTGGCATGAGGCTAAATACTAGTAAAATGGACACAAAGGTTTCTCTTGCTTAAGCAAACTTTAAAAAATAAAAATAAATTTGCTATCAAGGGCGTTGATTAAACTAAGAGAAAACAATGTATAGCCCCCTTTTAAATTTCTTCCTGTTTGGTGTGTTGGCTATTTAATCACCACACCATTTCTTCACTAATATTTATATTAGCCTCAATGTAGGACTCGCATGTTCAGGGATTACAACAGGACCAGCCCACCCATGCAGCAGGATGAGGCCACCACCTCAGGCAGCAGCATCCACAAGGGCAAGAGATCCAGCTTCCAGGGAATGCTATGGTGGCAGCAACAGCAGAGTTGAGCTCCTTGGAGTCTGGATCTGCCGTCCCCTCAGCAGTCCAAATGAGTATGCAGATCCAGGACTCTCGAGTTCATTAATTCTTTTGATGCAATAAGCTCATGGAAGATTCTCCAAATAATATTATAATAGTCCACAATAGTTCTTCTCCATTGATTTATGTTCAGTTTTTTTTGTATTTTTTTTGTTTAATTTATTGTTTATGACTACTTTTGTTATGTTGCAGTTATGTATTTTTTCATGCTGTAAGCCACCTTGAGCATGGTTTGACATACAAATAAAACTACATATTTATTTTATAAAATTTATATTTAGCTTGATTGTTAAAAAACAAAAAGAAAAATACACAAGTCCCTCAAAGAGGTTTACAAGAAATACCATATTTTTCCGTGTATAAGATGCCCCCATGTATAAGACGAGCCCCATTTTTTAAACCCAAAATTAAGAAATAAAGTTGTTTAGCTTTTTTGGAGGGTGGGGGAGGTCACTTCTGCCAATCACTCACCCGCCTGCCCGCCACTGACAATCGCTTGCCACAGACACTGCTGATTGCACATCTCGCGGCAGCTGTCAATTGTCTGCCCACACACCACCACCACCCACTTGCTGCAGCCGCCAGTCACCTGCCCAGTTGCCACAGCCACAGCCAATCGCCAGCAGGCCTTGCCGCAGACACCAATCACCCACTCAACTGCCGCTGCCAATCTCCTGCTTGCTGCTGCCATTAATCGCATGTCCCCCCCCTGCATTCACTATCCATGTATAAGACGACACCCAATTTTGCCCATTTTCTTTAGCAAAAAGCATCATCTTATACACAGAAAAATACAGTAAAACAGTAAAATCAAGAAAAAACCACAACTTTAAAATATAAAAATGTTAAAATACTAAAACAGATCAAAAGTATCTCAACATTCTAAGCATCTGGGTAGACTTGTTTTTAGAAGATACCCCAAAGAGCACAGGAATGCGCCTGCTTGATCTCACTAGGCAGGGAGTTCTAAAATACCGTCACACTAAATGACCGCGTTCTTACAAATGAGGATTGGGCATTGTGTGCCACTTGTAGTAGTGCCAATTCCATTGATCGAAATGGTCAATTAGTGACATGTGGGGTAAGGTGATCTCATAGGTAAACTGGTCCCAATTTATTAAAGGCTTTGTATACTGCTAGTTTTACTATAGATATTAGTTTTCCTTTACTTTGTCTACAGCATCTTGTAGGGTTTTTGTCATCTGAATCACCAGAGCACCACTAAGCACCATAGGGGATGTCTAAGCTTTGGTTTGGGACACATTACACAGATTCTGCTTCAATTCAGAGAAGCCCAAAATCAGTTGCCACGGACCCCTTCAATTCAGGATTCACCCACATCCACTGCACATTCCTAATCTAAAGTAAAGCAACTCCAGTACAGATTTACTACCTCAGTGAAAACAAGGCCTTATACAAAAGTGTTTTTATTTCACTTCTAAAAGATGCCAATGACAGCGCTCTTAATCCATTTCATAGAAGTTGTGGTTGGCTGCAAATAGAAAACAGAGAGTCAAGTTGTGTGGGATCAATTCAAAATCTGTTACCTCCGAGGATGTGGACAGGCTGCTTGGATGAGTGAAGCCAACCACTTGTCTCCTTGATCCTTGCCCATCCTGGCTTATAAAAGCTAGCCAGGAAGGACTGGGCGATGGGCTTCGTGGGGTGGTGAATGCTTCCCTCCGTGAGGGAGCCTTCCCAGACCCGCTGAAAGAGGCGGTTATTAAACCGCTTCTTAAAAAACCATCTTTAGATACGGCCACGATGGCCAATTATCGCCCAGTCTCAAATCTTCCATTCTTGAGCAAGGTGATTGAGCGAGTGGTTGCTGAACAACTCCAGGCACGCCTGGAAGAAGCAGACCATTTGGATCCCTTCCAGTCGGCATTCAGGGCTCATCATGGGACTGAAACTGCCTTGGTCGCACTGGTTGATGATCTCCGGCGAGCTAGGGACGAAGGTGAGAGCTGTTTCCTAGTTCTGCTGGATCTCTCAGCGGCGTTTGATACCATCGACCATAACATCCTTCTGGACCGTCTTGAGGGGCTGGGAGCTGGGGGCACTGTCATACAGTGGTTCCGCTCCTTCCTCCTGGGCCGTGTTCAGAAAGTGGTGGGGGGGGATGAGTGTTCAGACCCCTGGGCTCTCACTTGTGGGGTGCCTCAGGGTTCTGTCCTCTCCCCCATGCTTTTCAACATTTACATGCAGCCACTGGGAGAGATCATCAGGAGGTTTGGGCTGGGTGTTCATCAGTATGCGGATGACACCCAGCTCTACCTCTCTTTTAAATCAGAACCAGTGAAGGCGGTGAAGGTCCTGTGTGAGTGTCTGGAGGCGGTTGGAGGATGGATGGTGGCTAACAGATTGAGGTTGAATCCTGACAAGACAGAAGTACTGTTTTGGGGGGACAGGAGGCAGGCAGATGTGGAGGATTCCCTGCTCCTGAATGAGGTAACTGTGCCCCTGAAGGACCAGGTGCGCAGCCTGGGAGTCATTTTGGACTCACAGCTGTCCATGGAGGCACAGGTCAAATCTGTATCCAGGGCAGCTGTTTACCAGCTCCATCTGGTACGTAGGCTGAGACCCTATCTGCCTGCAGACTGTCTCGCCAGAGTGGTGAATGCTCTGGTTATCTCCCGCTTGGACTACTGCAATGCGCTATACGTGGGGCTACCTTTGAAGGTGACCCGGAAACTACAACTAATCCAGAATGCGGCAGCTAGACTGGTGACTGGAAGCGGCCGCCAAGACCATATAACACCAGTTCTGAAAGACCTACATTGGCTCCCAGTATGTTTCCGAGCACAATTCAAAGTGTTGGTGCTGACCTTTAAAGCCCTAAACGGCCTCGGTCCAGTATACCTGAAGGAGCGTCTCCACCTCCATCGTTCTACCTGGACACTGAGGTCCAGCTCCGAGGGCCTTCTGGCGGTTCCCTCACTGCGAGAGGCCAAGTTACAGGGAACCAGGCAGAGGGCCTTCTCGGTAGTGGTGCCCTCCCTGTGGAACGCCCTCTCATTAGATGTCAAAGCGCTAAACAACTACCTGACATTCAGAAGACATCTGAAGGCAGCCCTGTTCAGGGAAGTTCAGGGAATATGTGACATTTTAGTGTATTTTTCATCTTTGTTGGAAGCCGCCCAGAGTGGCTGGGGAAACCCAGCCAGATGGGCAGGGTACAAATAATAAATTATTATTATTATTATTATTATTATTATTATTATTATTATTATTATTATTATTTCTACCTCATTTTACATTTATTACACTCACATTTGTTTTAAAGTTAAAGGCAAGTAGCCAACTGAAGGGTTTTAATTGTGCTACAACTTAAACGCTGTTATAAAAACCAATTTAGCAAATGGAGTTCCAGATTTAGACGATTCCAGGTATGCCTCTCTTCCTGGACGGGAACTCATAAACAGCTATTAAATTGTAAGCTGGGGAATACAGTAAAGTAGGCTGCAAGATGTATAGACTGAAAAGGGATCTACTGATTTGACGTTTTTACTTCCAAGGTACCTGAGACTCCTTTCCAAAAGGCGCCTAACTAGTCGGAATATACACAGCCTTTACAGATTTCCATAGATCTATTATTATTATTATTATTATTTCCAGGGGCTTGTCCACATCTTAGCATTATTTAGCTGCTAACCCACTACCTCCAACCCTTTGAATTAGACCACTGCCCCACCCCAGCTGCATCCAGATACACTGTAGTGCAGGCTTAGTCAATGTTGTGTCCTCCAGGTTGTTATGGGCTACAGCTCCCATCCTCCCCAAGCATTGGCCATGCATGCTGATGGGAGTTTGTAGGCCTAATCATCCGGAGCACACCGCTGACTCCTCTTGCTGTAGGGACTCTGCAGTTGGGAGGGAAGCTCCATGTCTCTGTGCTCCCCCATTGGCCACTATTGAACAGCTGTAAAACTGTCTCTAGACCAGACCCGCTTGGGACAGCATAGCTCTCTCTATATATTGGGGAGTAGGTTGCAGTCAAAGGATCCCACGCTGTTTAAAAAAACAAATGAAAAAATCCTCCAGCAGTTGCTGGAGAGCAAGCAAGCCAGCAAACAGGAGAGGTTGCACAGCTGAGAGCCAGCCCTGTGTGACGAGCCCCCCATGCGAGGGGCAGGCAGCGAGCAGGGCCATCCTTGGAGGGAAGGAAGTGGGTGAGGAGAGCAGTGCAAGGAGCCTGGATTTTTTTAAAAAATGCTTTGTGCATCCACGTCTAATCTTGCCCCTTTATTGGTGTGTTCATTTCATTTTGTAAATCTGCCAAAGAATAAAATAATATAAAATTGTGATTAAGGGAATTGTCTCAGGACAGTGGAGGATATGTGTTTCCATTGGTGTGGTGGGGCTGCACTTGCCTTTCTTCTAATAGGAAATGCTCTGCCGGGGCAGCACAAAAATGGGGGGTGGTGGTGGTCAAGGAGGATCAGTTGAGGAGGAGTAAGGAATGTCCCTATTTTCATCTGAGGAATGTTGGAGGGTGTGCAATCCATGTTTGTTGAGAGAAGATGAATGCAGGGAAGAGAAGACAACTGCAAGTCAAAAACAGCAGGCAAGAGGAGGGGTACTTAACTGTTCCCCACCAGCCAATTTCCCCACTGTAATCTCACCCCTGAATTTACTTCCACTCAGAGCACAGCTGGTGAAAAATGAAGTGTCTTCAGTAGGTGAATCATGTGTTGCTGCACACCTCTACATCAGAATAATAAAATGCATGCAGCTAATAAAGCTACAAATAACAATTGTGTGTGAATATGGAATTTTGCTGTAGGCAAACCCTTGCTTCCCATTAGAAGTTTGTATTCCTAAATGTTTATGTGGAGTGAAAAGCTAAAAGCTTGAACCACCTGTAACATAACGATCCCAGTACAGTGGTACCTCGGGTTAAGTCCTTAATTTGTTCCGGAGGTCCGTTCTTAACCTGAAACTGTTCTTTACAAGAAGCACCACTTTGGCTAATGGGGTCTCCTGCTGCCGCCACACTGCTGGAGCCCGATTTCTGTTTTCATCCTGAAGGAAAGTTCTTAACCTGAAGCACTATTTCTGGGTTAGCGGAGTGTGTAACCTGAAGCGTATGTAACCTGAGGTACCACTGTATATTAATACCTAAAATATGTAAATTTATTTTAAATCAAATGATTTGATTTAGAAATTGGGCTCTTAGTGAGTGCTAACATGTAAAAATAAGTCAGTTCGTCCCCCCACTCGCCAAGCCTAAGAATGCTACTTAAGAAACTGAACTGGAACACTTTCAGAAAAGGTGTTTTTCATTTTGAGGAGCAACACCATGTTGTGTAGCCTTTCTGACATGTCAGTGTGTCTTTGAGCTTCCAGCGTGTGAACAACTCTTCAGCCCCTATTCCATCTCAGAGCACAAGCATGTTGGGCTGAGGAATAGGACGTCTATTGCAGACATTCAGAACTGTAAAAATATTTGCACTTTACTTTTCAGCCTGTCCATTTTCTAGCTATTTAGGATCACTTCAGTCAAGGAGAGAGAGAGAGAGAGAGAGAGAGAGAGAGAGAGAGAGAGAGAGAAGCAGGTTTCGCTTCCAGCACTTTCAACTAAACCACACACACCGTATCTGCAGACTTATGCACATAGCCTACCCCCCTTGTCAATACAAGGCACTGTTCCAACTCTACCCTGCTTGGCATTCTATCAAAATAGCTTCATATTATTAAAACTCTCCAAGGCTTACAAAGTCAAACCTCGGACGTTTACTGTACACATTAACAGGACTTATTCCACAGTCTCATAATAAATCTTTATAACCACATATGGCTGGCTGGGTTATAAATATCATCTGTAAAGAGTAATAAAAAAATTCAGCATACAGAAAAGTGTCTTCATAATTTAAGGCTTTTTTAAAGATCTGCTCTGTCTTTTCTCTTAATCAAAATACTATATTTCAGACAGTAAAATAGAATTAACTCAATTCATATCTTGGGCATATAGAATCGAAAGGCTACCTGGGAGAAGCATGCAACTACAAATCCTCATGACTCAATAAACATGAGTTCCTTCAATTAGAGCTATATGGGAATACCCTAATGACCCCATGAATTAAGAGAGAGTGAAGGAGGGAGAGAGAAAAGGGAAAACTTAAGCCCTTTCAATGAGGAACTGAGCCTGGAAGTTTATAGAAACCTTGTGTCCTACCCAGAAGAAAGAAACCAAGCTCTGTTTTTTCACATGCCCTTTATTTAACAAATAATAATAAACTACCTTATGAATAAAACAAAAAGTCATAAAGTGTATCTCTTTCTGTTTTCACCACATAAAAGCCAACCACCACCATACATTTTTCATGTACATAAGTTAAAATGTGGCCTTCTACGTAGACATTTGTAATATATTTCCTCAATGGGTAGAAATAGTTAAAAGACATATCTTCTTCAATGGTTTCTGATGGCTGGTAACTATGAGTGGAACATGACCACATACTTGGGCAGAGGTCAGAAATGTGTGTTTTTGCAGCTGGCTTGCAAGAAGCAGCACGTGAGACCTGCAAGCGTCGTGGGCTGTCGCTTTGCAGGAACTGGTGCTGCTTTAAAGACTTGCACACCATTTTTAGAGAGGGAAGATCTTGTGACGATGACGCCAACTAAATTTTACTCAGAGTAGACACTTTAAAATGAATGGACTTAATGCTAGCCATTTTCATAAATTTAAACTGCTATACTCTTGAGTAGGACTAGCAACTCTTAGTTACGTCTTGTTTGGACTAGCATATCATTCTCAGTGCCGGGCTGCTTTTTAAAAGTGTTTGGAAACTTTTGCTGGTGCAAAATGCTACTGCTAAAGTTTTGATAACATTATGTCCCTGGAACATATGACTTATTTACTGTTCCTGTTGCATTGATTACATATTCCACTTCTGGGCCCCGTACAAGGTAGCGATTAATGGTTCCTGCCTTTAAAGCCCTAAATACCCAAAGGACCAGCTCCTTCACTATGAAGCTGCTGCCCTCTAACACAGGGGTCGGCAACCTAAGGCCCGGGGGCTGGAGCCGGCCCAATCGCCTTCTCAATCCGGCCTGTGGATGGTTCAGGAATCAGTGTGTTTTTACATGAGTAGAATGTGTCCTTTTATTTAAAATGCACCTCTGGGTTATTTGTGGGGGATAGGAATTCGTTCACCCCCCCCCCCCCGCCCCGAAATATATTCCGGCCCACCACATGGTCTGAGGGACGGTGGAGCGGCCCACAACCTGCTCTAGAGCCCTGCTCTAATGTCTTTGGCAAGTTATGCCTCCATCTGAGGCGCTCTTGGTGGGAACTTGTGGTTTGATCTGATTTGATTTGTGGAAGATTACTGCAGTCAAACCAACAATTCATGTTTTCCCAGATGGGGGCATGAAGGGCCTGAGGCTCACAGAGTTTTCCTGTACACTTGCTAGAGAGAACTTGTGTGAGGTCACTTCCTTTGTCTGTCTTTAGCAGGAAGCTGTAGAGCTACAAACTTCCTGCCTGCCTGGGCAGCCTTGTCGTTCTTCAGCCAAGCTGACCACACCTGCCTGCCTGACACCATTTTTTAACTTACATTTTGTGCTTTTGTAACTTAGTAGTTTTAAACCTGCCTTCTTTTTGCTACAGTAAACTGCTATATCAAGATGTAGATTATGT
The DNA here is from genome assembly GCF_964188305.1 of Podarcis bocagei. Taxonomy (NCBI): domain Eukaryota; kingdom Metazoa; phylum Chordata; class Lepidosauria; order Squamata; family Lacertidae; genus Podarcis; species Podarcis bocagei. The sequence goes on from NC_138133.1 coordinate 2,137,248, forward strand.
AAGTAAATACTTTTTATTTCTTCATAAAACAATGTTTGTGTGATGATTGTTTTTAAGGAGAGAAAAGGGATAATACCAGGAAAATCAAGCATCGTGGACTATTATTGTAGAAGGTTAAATAAACCTTGTCTTTGCTTCCAGGTTTAAGCTGCAAATGATGGTATTCTGATGATCTCACTCATGTGGGCATGGAAGGATAATATCTAAACCATATACAGTGGTACCTCGGGTTATATACGCTTCAGGTTACAGACTCCGCTAACCCAGAAATAGTACCTCAGGTTAAGAACTTTGCTTCAGGGTGAGAACAGAATCGCACAGCAGCGGCGCGGTGGCAGTGGGAGGCCCCATTAGCTAAAGTGGTGCTTCAAGTTAAGAACGGACCTCTGGAACGAATTAAGTACTTAACCCGAGGTAGCACTGTATATCCTCTCCTAGTATTTAAATCCATCCCCACAAGATGTATTCCACTTTTCTAACAACAAATGATGAGCTCACAAAGTGGCTCACAATAATCCCAGCAGCATTAAAAATACTACAAGCCTTGCAGTCACTGTATGTGAGAGTAGGGTGGTGCAAAAGGGAGCAGGGCTGCTGCTCCTTTAATGCTTCTCTAGCAGAGGGGCTCATCACCTAAGTGACAACTATGAAAGTGGCAGGAGCCATGTCCTGCTCCGTCCCTGACCACCATGCGCCTGCTCTCTGTGGCTCCATAAAGGTCGTGACGGAATTCCCTGCTTGGGTCAATCCATCTGGCATTCGCCCTGTTGACTTTTGTTTCTTGACTGCTAAAAAGTGTATATATTCCAGCAAGTGTTTTAATTTGTTTGGCTAACTAGTTTTGGATTTGTTTTATTCTGTAACCCTGCCTGCAAAAAGTTTTGTGGTGGGTTTTTTTAAAGCGGCTTTAATACATTTTTGATGGTTTTTAGCATTTACTCTGCAAGCTGCCTTGGAGCATCCACAGATTGGAAAGCAGAATGTACATTTTGGAAAGAGAGGGGAGCAAGAAGGGATAAGCCCAGGCACCCGCTCCTGTTCCAGCTGGACAGAGGCAGAGAGGTGGAGGTGAAGAATTCCCCAGGCTCTGTTTTCGCTGGGCCTCCTGCCACCTGCTGGCCTTGTGGAAAGGATTCCAATAGAGAGAGGAAGGCAGGCGGGAGGAACAACAGGCAAAGGACCTGGCCTGTTTCTCGCCACAGAGAGAGTTCCTTATTTTTATATTATTAAGTGTGATTTTATTAATAACTTCCAGTGTTATTTGTAAGCTGTGTCGGAAGGACTTGTGTGCTGAAAGGCCGGGTATAAATAACAGCAATAAATAGTAAAGGTAAAGGGACCCCTGACCATTAGGTCCAGTCATGACCGACTCTGGGGTTGCACTCGATCTCGCTCTATAGGCCAAGGGAGGCGGCGTTTGTCTGCACACAGCTTCCAGGTCATGTGGCCAACATGACTAAGCCGCTTCTGGCGAACCAGAGCAGCGCACAGAAACGCTGTTTACCTTCCCGCCGGAGCGGTACCTATTGATCTACTTGCACTTTGAAGTGCTTTTGAACTGCTAGGTTGGCAGGAGCAGGGACTGAGCAACGGGAGCTCACCCCATTGCGGGGATTCAAACCGCAAACCTTCTGATCAGCAAGTACTAGGCTCTGTGGTTTAACCCACAGCGCCACCCGCGTCCCCAATAAATAGATAAATAAATAAATCGGAGCAAACTCACTGGCTTGCACTGAATTTTGTTGGTATATTGGCATAGGGTTGGTGGAGTGAAATTTTTCTTCTGCCCTAAGCCCTGCCCCAGACTAACGGTTCTTCCCTCCTGACTAATGGTCCTGGCCCTACCTGATGGGAAATTCACTAGCAGGTGAAGCAAACGAGACAAAAGAAAACGAACAAGAGATACACACTTGCAAATCATTCTAGTAGAGTGATACATCAGAGGTGATGACATAGGGTTTTTTTCCTGCTGAAATTGTAACTTGCAAAAAAAAAAAGTATTTTTTTCCTACCCTTAATCTCCCATAAAAAATACCACAATGTGCCTCAGCAAAGCAAAGCAGTCATCATATTTCAGGTGCAATTTTCCAAAGATCTTCTGATGAGTACTTCATGTCTCTTAACAACAGCCAGATTGATGACAGCTGACTTGCCCTCCTGGTTTACTTCCAGTTCTCCCTAACTATCTTTCTGATTCAGTGAACCCATTTTATAAACTCCAAGTCCACTTGTCAAGGAAAAAATAATTTATTTGCACTCTGACTGTTAATGATGGAACATTTGACTCAACCATCTTTCAGCTGGCAAAACACCCATTGAAGTAAGTGGGAGTGAGACTTGGTCGGAGGTCTGTTGTGTGACCTCACCCTTACCAGAAGGGATGTGTATTCTGGAATATGTCACAGACCCAAGGGGCTGATCTAGTGCAACTGAGATGCTTCTGATATTCTTCTTGAAAGATCCTTTATCACTTCTCTTGTTCTTGTTGTTGTGGACTGTGACATGCAGTGCTGAGGAGGTGAAGTTAACCCTTTCTCTCTGTATCATTTTCCTGATTAAGAAGCCCCACCCAGATGCTGTTTCCCCTACAGAGGAGATGCTGCTGTTTCTCCCTCTGGCAATGAAACTCTCTGCTCCCTTGGATGTCCTGCTCTGCCATTGAGTGGGAAATCCACAGCCCGCTATGGCCCCTTAGCCACCCTTCCAGGGAGCATAAAATTGTCCCCTTAAAGAGCTTAGGATATTTTAAAGGCTGGAGAGAAACAAAAAGATATTTGCCTGTTGCTGCAGTTACTTCAAAGCAGGTGTCAGGTGGGTGTCTCTTGGGAGAGCTGTCAAGAACTTGGGTGCCATCACAGAAAAGGTCCTCTCCCTAGTAGCAACAGGCTCATATCTGGGGGTGAGGGAGAAAGGAGGTTCTTTTGAGGTAGCAAGTGATGCCTGGTAAATCAGTGGGATAGAGACTCACCGGGGGGGGGGGCAGGCAGAGTTTAATGGTCCCCTGGTGGGGGCAGAGAATGGTTTGTAGTGGGTTGTAGGCAGAGTCCTCAGTCACTACCAGGTGACCTATTTGTTGAGCTTTCTTCCTGATTTATTTGTGGGGAAGTTAGATGACATTGTGTTAAGCAAATATTAGGAGTGAACAGGAAATGCTTTCAAGCTAGAAAGAAAATAGACTGCACCTTGAGCCTGCCCTGAGACCTTGCTCCTTCCCCATGACCCTCCAGATGTTGCTGAACTGCAACTCACATCAGCCCTAGCAAGCCTGGCCAGTGGGCAGGGATGATGAGAGTTGTCCTTCAGCAAGATCAGGAGGGCCAAAAGTTCCCCACATGTGCCCTAGAGAGCCAGAAAAACAAGGGCGCTAAAACTTGAAGAATTCTGAAAGGACTAGAGATCTTAAATGCAGTATGTTGGAGTGGGGTGGGAGGAACGGGACTACAGATACCCTGTTCATAAATCAGCACAAGTCAGCAATCACAACAAACAAGCTTGAACAAATTGTTGAAAGGCATTTTAATTTAGAAGATCACAACCTTTAGACTTGGCGTCATTTCCAAAAGGAAAAAATAATAATCTTAGGGCATCAGATGAAGATAGAAGCTCTGGGGAAGTAGTGGTGGAGACAACAATGTTGCAAGTTAATGCAAAACAGGAAAAAAATGAAACACAAGTAGCAAAATATTTGATTTCATTTAGCAAATACTGTAATAAAATAAAATTAATACATGCCAGGTGCCCATATGGTTGTCAATCATCTCAGTATATTTGCACTCAGTGCCAAAACAGTGGGTGGCAGAGGAAGGTTCCTTCTTACTCAACAACTGGAAAGAAGGCAGCCTCCAGGTTTTGCCTTGCATCTCCATATGCAAAAAGGCTAGAAAATTACTGTTTTGGAAATGCTTAAAATTTAGGCCTGGAACATCTTTAGGAGAAATACTACCCCTCTATGTCAACAATCCCTAAAAAAACAGTCTCATTCAAAGTGACCATGAGTTGCAAGATGTGAAGAATAAGATCACAAACGGGTGGGTGGGTGTGTTTTAAGAAATTATTCAAGAACAGCTGAATCCAGTACATTTCTACACAGAAGTAAGGGGTAGAGCAATCCAAAGGAGGAAGACTGGGAGCCACTTCTGCATCGGAAGCCCTGACAGCTTGTGGCAGTTGGAACAGAAAGTGGGGTGTTCCAGAGGTGAACCTCGGGGTTGGCAGGGTTGGCCAACCCTGGGTGCAAGCCCAGGGGAGGTGCAAAAACCATGCCCCTCCACTCTGGTTAGGAAGCTGCCTGCCCACTCACCTGTCTGTACACTCCCTGGGGCACTTCTCCATTGCTCCAGACAGCCGACATCTCCTTGCCAAGGGTGCAAGGGATGGGGGGGGGGGGAGGCGCGGACATAGCCTCTTGCCAAGGGCACAAGGGAGCCTATGGATGCCTCTGGGTATCCCCCCCCCTTTTTTCTTTTTGCCGTAACATCTCCAAGTTAATACAGCAGAAGGGCCTGAATTGGATCCCTCTTCTGGACTGGTGTAAATTCTGGTGGATTCATGGCTGCTAACTACTGCTGGTGAGAATGACCCATGCTTTCCCCAGGCGCAGGCGGCCAGAGGCAGATTATGGGGAGCACAACTGGTTTGGTTGCCCTGGAGTGCTAGAGGTGGAGGATCAATGAATTTTGGCATCGCACAGGGTGCCATTGAAATCTGAGGCCCCGAGGGGATCCAAAACACACACCTGCTGGCCTCTGAATTGGTTCTGCCATGCAGCTAATCAATTGTATGAGTTTAGTGAATTAATCTGGTGGTTAAATTTGCATTCATTTGCACACTGGGTAACAGTTCCAAAGTTTCCTTTTTCTAAAGATAACACATTATTTCCCTGTGGGAGAGAAAAGAAGAGAAGCCTATTTTAAGGTGATGCTGGCCATGTGAATTTTTTATAAGCACTAGTAGATCTCTTTGTGTGCGTGCACACAATTTGATTCTTTGTTGGTCATTTGTTCTATATTTCATTATGCTTTAATGATTTTATTGTACACCACCACAATATATTTTTAATGACTTGGTAGTTCAGAGATCGTCTTATAAACAAACTCACGTATACACATGCTGCCAGGCTAACCCAAGGAAACCATTTTAGTTAATGAAAAGTTTAAAAGTCTGTGAATCTAACAATTTATTCAATTAAACATAGAAGTAGGAAACTGCCTTATCTCGAATCGAGAGCATTGGTCCATCTCGCTCAGTATCGTCTGCAGACTCTACACAGCCTGGCAGTAGCTGTCCAGAGTTTCAGGCAGGGATGCTCTCACAGCCCTACCTGGGACTGAGCCTGGCACCTTGTGCATGCAAGGAAGAAGCTCTGCTGCTAACCAGGTCCCTTCCTCAGCATGGAAGCTCTGCTCTCCATCACTGCTTGTTTCAGTGCTCTGGCTTTGCCTCTTTCTCATCTGCCTCCACTGAAGTGGGGTAATTTGACCATTTTTCTCTGTTTGGGGATCATTCTGTTTCTCAATCCAAAGTCACACGGCAGAATTGCCTAGCTTCAGAGGAGGCTATTGAGTGAATCTCTGCATGAGTCACTGTGCTGAGGAGACACAGTCAGAACAGTAATTCCCACAGAGATGTGGGCAGTGAATAGCCCAGTGGGCTATTCAGAGTGTGTGTTGCATGCAAGCACATTTATTTAAAGTTTAAACAAAAGCAGAGGCTTCCTGCAACAAAAAGCAACTTCCGGGGGAGATGGTTTTCAGTGAGAAATGAGAGTGGGAGGTGGTCCACAGCCTTTCCCTCCCCTGCCACTTTTCTGCTGTAATCTCATCTATCCCAAAACACACACAGTTGCTTTCATCCCACAAGTATTTTTCATTACAACCCTGTACAACCACATAGGAGGAAGGGAGCAGGGTGGAGAGTTCCTGGGAAAAAGCAGGGAAAAGAGTTGAATAAACCCTTCCCTACTGCTTTTCCAACAAAAATTGTTCCCTCCCAAAGCTGCTTTTTAATAACCAGCCATTGGGGATTAAAGACATGAATTTGCATACAGCACACCATTTTAAAACTGTGTGCTTCCACTCTGACAAGTTTAGGACACACTGGGCTTCATTAATTAAACTCCCACAAATCAGACATCATTAATGTCCTCTCAACAATATATGAACCCGGTTTTATGTAGGGAAGGGGGGAAACCACCTCCAAGTCTGCTAATGAAGATCTCCTTGAATGAGGTTTGGGCCATATGGATGCCATTTGGAATGAACAGTGAGAATGTACAGGTCAGCCTGCACTTTAGTGTCTGTCTATCCATCTGTTTTCACATTACTTGCAAATTATAGAATCCTCCAGACCCAAATGATCATAAATCAGTACTATGAGCATGTACACTTTCCCCATCTGTCATAAAACAATGAATTAAATTCAGGGCTGTCAAAATAATGCCGCTGCAGATTTGCCTTCTTCTGAGCAGAAGGAATACAAAGCTCCATCTCATTGCCATAATTTATGGTCTCCCTGGGAGATGTGGGCGATTAGGGTTGGCCCACCAACACACAGAAAAACAGTAGGAACTCCAATAACTCCAAATGGAAATCTTGGGTCAAATTTATCAAACCAATCAGAGAGAAATCTATTTCTGTTTGGAGAAGGAGGAGATATATTGCATGTTTAGGGTACGAGGAGAGCTTTGGAACATTTGGCTATTCGGTATTTGTGAGTTTTGGAATTCCTAGCTTAAATAGTATCACCAAAGGGCCATGTGATGTATTAGACATGGGCACCTTTTTTAGCCAAATAAAATATACAACTGCAAGCAAAGAGGTTTTTCAATGTTAACAACAACATATTTGTGCAAATGATGTAACTGAAAATTTTCTAGGTAGGACTTTAAAAAAGCAGAGCTCCAGTACTGGAAAAATATACCGGCTGAAAAATGAAATGTTAGAAAGGGCTCAAAACCCAAAATATATTGTAGGGCAAACATGGTGAACAGACTTCACAAATGAAGAGAATGTATAGCACCCTTTAAAATGGGGTGCATGGCTTGGAACAAATCAAAATGCTGCTTCTTCTTTTAACATTAAATAGAAAAACATGCTAACATTGGTTCATACCAAAAATAAAAGTTTGCATTTGAAAGTTCCACAGTGCTAAATTCTGACTATGTAGTAGGTTTTAAAACTTTTTTCTACCAAGAAAGCCCTGTCTTCTACGGAACTCCTTGGTTTTAAGGCCATGTGGCCACTTCAGACGCACTCTTTGCCAACCTCCAATATCCAATTTATCACAGCCTTCTGAAGTTAGGCAGGCAGTGACAGGGGACAGGCACTTCTCTCTGGCCGGGTCCTCCATCTTGAATTCCTTCTCCAGAAAAGCTTGCCTGGGACCAGGCATTTCAGAATTTTATCTAGTTGTGTTTTTAAAAAACACACAAACATATCTGAGAATATTTGACAAAATGCTCCCCTTGGGGAGAAAGTCAAAGAAGAAGAAAAAATTATAATTTCTTTCAGCAAAAAAAAAAAAAATGGTTCTGGGAAATTCTAGCTCAGCTTTAGGAAATAAGCATTACAGTATAGGCTGGATCTAGAGGAAGTTAGTAAATGGTGCTGAGACTTAATGGTGGTTTCAGTGGAGTTAAGGGTTTTTAACTTCATTTAGATCCAGCCCAAATTGTTTGAGCCTGAACTGTAACTAGGAAGAATTTTGTCAAACATTTAATTTTATTGAATTGATTTGGCCTTTAGATGGGGCAAGTGAAAATAAAGATAAAATAAGTAGATGTAGTGCAATGAACTAGAGATATTTTATTAGCCTGTCAAGCTTTTTATGGGTGTTTGAAACTAGGGGTAGGCAAATGAACATCCCTTGTGCATCATGGTGACCAGTGGGGAGGGGGAGAGGGGGTCACTCCAGCCTTCGTCTATCCCTAGTGTCAGTGGGGCTGGGCCTGCTTAGCTGGAGTGCCCCACTCTCCCCCTGCCACCCAGGAATGCTCCTCACCAGCCACGGATTGCTCTGAGACATCCAGCCTGACTTGAGGGGTCCACAGTGGTCTATGCATCATTATAAATTACATATTATTACAAATTACCTTAAACCCTTGATTTTGGTATCTTAGGATCAGTTTGTACCACCAGAGGCTTCTCCTGGACTTCACCTTGCAAGGGATGAAGGCTGCACGTCTGAATGTTTCACCAAATCATTCTCTGCATATAGAAAACTATCTTGTCAGTGCTAAGTTTTGGCTAGTATTTCCTTTGCATGCTAATTTCCATGTGCATAAGGGTTTATTACCCACCTCCTCTCGGAATCATTCAAATATTCAACCCCATCAACTGCAGGCTGGTGTGGTATCCTCCAGGGAAACAACCACCTAATTCTGTTCCTTGTATAATCCACCCCTTCATTTGTATTGGGTTTGTTAGGGAAGAACACTTCTTAGAGCAACTGGGCTGGCTCAAAAAAATTTGCCAATACAAATGGCTAAAGCATGAGAAGTGTGTCACAGCTTTCTCTATGTTAGTTGCTGGAGATGCATCTCCTCAAGATAAATGAATATTATCTAAGCATACCGGTAATTGCAAAAGCCTGATTCTCATTGAGGTAGTAAATGGGGGGGGGGGGCTGTAATTGCTAATATACACTCACATGATTGGATGTTGCTCTGGGGGGAGGGAATCACCACCCATTGCAAGCCAGCAAATCAAGGAGTTCTAGCCTAGCCTCTCTGGCATGCTACTTTTCTACGTGCAGGGATATTTGTTAATCTTTACCAGTTTATTTATCTGACATCAGCTTTGAATTTCAGTCTGAAGTGGTTGAGTCTGATCCCAGCTTTGGAACTGGGCCTGGTCCCATTTTCACTTCAGGCCTGAATGCACCGAGACCTGAAGCAGCATCAGGCCTCCACCCTCGTCCCGTCTGCATATGGAGCCGCCCAGAGTGGCTGGGAAACCCAGCCAGATGGACGGGGTATAAATAATAAAACTACTTCTTCTTCTTCTTCTTCTTCTTCTTCTTCTTCTTCTTCTTCTTCTTCTTCTTCTTCTTCTTCTTCTTCTTTAATATTTACAGGGCTCTGGAAAGAACAAGTGCTTTGACCTAAATGTTATACTATTCAAAAATGCATCAATACTATATAAGTGTAGAATTCAATGTTGCCCTCTTCTGATTGTTAAATCAGTGCAAGCATTTTAGCTTGCTAGATGGCATGGACCCCCATCTCCTGTGTGCTGCTCTGGGGACACACCTGATCCTGTAGTAGAGGGGAGTGGGGGAGGGAGTTGCACACAATTACTCAAAGTAGATCCAATAAAAAATAGACCTAAGTTAATTCTGCTCATTAATTTCAATAGTTCTGCTCTGAGTTAGGGCTGCCACCTTTGGTCGGGCAAAATAATGGACAGGTAGGGCAAAATATGAGACAGGTCAGGGGGGAATGGGGGGCTAAAATTACCTCAAAGTAATCTGTTACTCTCTTGCATGCTCTGACTCCAAGTCTCCATCTCTGATCCACCCATCTCTGCCCAAGTAAAAACTCTTTCCCACTCCACACCCCCCCCATTCTCCACCAGGTCCATGCAAACCTCTCGCTCTCCAAGTCCCACCTAGCCCCCTCTGCCTACGCAAAACCTGAGACTCCACAGTGGCAGTCCTGTGCGCTGCCACCCCACTCTCTCAATCTCTGTGACCCACTCTCTGACCTCGCAAAAACTCTCTCTTTCAAACCCCTCCTCCTGCCTCCTGCCATAACTCTCGCTCTTGGCCCTCCTCTGCCTGCACAAGCTCCCGCTCAAGTTCTCACTCTCTTCCTCCCACCGGGCTCAGCCTGCATACTTTTGAGGATGAAGATGAGCTTGAGTACATGAAAAAAGCCAACCTGTTTGAAGTCTAAACACGATAGGGGATACTTTTCTCCAAAAATGGATGATCACACTTTTTCTAGGGATGGGTGGCAACCCTACAGGTTACAACCGTATATATTATTACCAAGATATGTCACAAATCAACAAGAATTAATGGTCTTCTTTTCTTAAACCAATCCTGATTCATAAGATAAAGCATCCTTTGCTGATGGGTTTGTGTATCCATGTGAACAGGAACTAAATATTTCCATCCTAACAAGAACAAAGAAAAGTAATAAAAGCCTATAGAGATGTATGTATCACACATGTGCACGCACACACACATAAACTGTGGTATTCTTGATCACTGAAACATTGAATGTTCTTGCTTACTATAGCATCAGAGAAGCTGCTAATTATGGATGCTGCTGCAGTGTGTTACTTTCCCTTCATTAAGTCAGAAAGAAAATAACTGAAATGTGCTTATTGAGTCCAAAATTTCAAACCTTTTCCATTAGAAGCTAATATTATCCCAGCTAGAACAAGATTCCTGTAACATTGAATGATTAGTTGTTCCCAATTGGGATAATATTCCTCAGTTCTCACATCTTACATTACTGCCTGGGAGTTATATTTGCAGATATTAGAGCTGCCAAGCAAGTGGGGGTGGAATCTGCCTCACACGTGCACTTTGGAAAATCTCTTGCATTGGGGAAAAGGCATAGAATTAATCATAAGTTATTAACTGATATTTAAAAAGAGGTGGTTTTGCTCTTCCAAATTTAGAATTGTATTATGAAGCTGCATGCCTTTATTGGATCAAAGAGTGGATAATCTTGAAAAATACAGATCTGCTAGATTTAGAGGGTTTCAACAACCGATTTGGGTGGCATGCCTACCTATGTTATGGAAAGGCAAGAGTACACAGAGAGTTCATGAATCATGTGGTAAGACAATCGTTATATTCGGTATGGGTAAAATATAAGGATATTCTGGAACAAAAATTACCCTAGTCGTTGTCGCCATCGGAGGCCATGACAATTAAAAAAATAAATGTAGGGCATGACTGGGGAACCTGTAAATATTTACGAATTGAAGAAGGTAATCAATTAAAACTTAATAATTTTAAGGAAATCAGAGGCAGATTGACAGGCTGGATACAATACGACCAACTACATGAGGTTTTTAGGCAAGATAAAAAGAAAGGCTTTGCAACAGAGTTTTCAAGATTTGAAAAGGAGGTGATCTATAACGAGGTGAAAACGCTTTCCAGAATGTACAAAATTCTGTTAGACTGGTCAGTAAAAGAAGAGGAGGTTAAGTCAGTTATGGTAAAATGGGCTATGGATATAGGCCATAACATTCAACTTTCAGCATGGAAAAAACTGTGGAAGGAAGATCTCAAATTCACAGCATGCTATACCCTTAAAGAAAATTATATGAAGGTCTTTTCTGCTAGTATTTAACACCTAATAAACTGGTATTTAACACCTAATAAAATTCAGATTTGTGCTGGAAATGTAGAAGCAGTAGGAACAATGTTTCATGCATAGTGGAGATGTAAAAAAAAAAGATAGAATTCTGGGATACAATCTATAACGAGTTAAAAAAGATGTTTAAATTATCATTTTCCAAAAAGCCAGAAGCTTTCTGTCAGGGCTGCTTCCAGATCCTAGCTCACAGAGGATCACGCTAGCCAGCGTTCACTTTATAAAAGTCTTTATTGAGTTACAGTTTCCAATTTCAAACTGCCGCAGGCAGCCCTACGTCTTATCAGCTAGACCGGCGAAGCTCCGTCTGAGTCCCCGCCTCCTGTACACCAACTTAATAACCTCGCCTTACTCCACCTTTTCCGCCTTCCCCTCCTTCTCTGGGTCCCTCTGCCCCCCGTGGTCTCTTCCTTCCTGGACTCTTCTGACGCTGACCCCCCGGACCCTTCTGTCTCCTTGCGGCGGGCTTTAGGACCTGGCTCCCTTTCCGGGCTGCTTACTCTGCCGCCTTCCTGTGCATTTGAACTTGGCGCGCGCACCCAACCTCCCACTTTCCGCTTGACCGTTCCTTCGCTCCCCGATGGGGGTGTGGCCACTCCTGACTCATGCCCTCCCCCCTGCGGCGAGCCGCCGGATCCCGATACCTGGCGCCCTTCCTCCCCACGGCGCTCTGTTGGGGACGTTGGCCCCGATTTCCAACTGCTGCTCTCTGAACCCCCTTTTGTCCCTTTTTCCTGGGGTGTCCCCTTGATCTCCCCCCTCGCTCTGGCCACTGGCGCTCCTTTCTGTGATTCTTCCGATTCACTGGAAAGACTCGGAGATCTCGGGTCGTCGTCATCGCTCATCTTTCCTTCGGACTCCTCCCCCTCGCTCTCTGTTTCCTCCCTTGCCCTCGCCTCTGCTCCTGAACCCCTGACATCCATCCCCCCTCGAAGCCCCCCCTTCCCCCCTCCCCTCCTTCAGGTGTGGGTGCTGGGTGCTCCATTGTCATGGGGACGAATGTCGGATACAGTTCGCTTCTCGTGGCTGGCATCCAACTGAAGACTTCCGATTCTTCCTCCCTGCGCTCATCGTCGACGGTCGCCTCCTCCTCCATCTCTGTGCCGCCGTGCTCGAACCCAAGGTCCTCCCCGAACACGTCCATGTCCGTCTCTTCGTCTGTCCCTCCTGGGGGCGTCGCTCGCCTGGGACCCTCCAGCCACTTCCTGCGCCACTGCTCCTCTGGTCGATCATCCCACCAATACGAGGGTTCTGAGGCAGATCCCGAGGGTGACCCCTCCTGGGAACGTGTGTTCAGTGCGGGTTCCTCGTCCGAGTCGAACCCCCGGAACGTGCTGTCGGAAAGCATGGGTGTGAAAAGCCAGTCGTCGAAAAACTCGGCTGGCATGGGCCTGTGTGGAAAGAGGGCATGAAACTCGTCTTTAAGTAGCGGTTCGTCCAAAGCGTAGCCCGGCACCCAGCTGTTGGCACTGGCTGGGGTGCCCTCTCTGGCGAGAAGGTATTCCACTCCATCTTCCCCCCATCTAGAGTCCAAAATCTCTGTGACCTCGTTGATGGGCCCCTCCTGTGGCACTCCCCCTGGCTCGGTCCCCTCCTGTAGCGGACTCGGTGCCGTTCCTGGCTCCTGAAATCTGTGAGGTGCCTTGTAGGGAGTGAGCACCGATCGGTGGAACACCGGATGCATCCTGGATCCCTCCGGAAGTGTCAGCCGGAAGGCCACCGGGTTGACCTGTGCCTCGACTTGGTAGGGTCCCAGTTGCTTATGCCCCAGCTTCTTCTTTGCTAACGATCTGGCCGGCACTGCGTGGGCTGCCAACCAGACCCAGTCGCCCACGTGGATCTCTTCGCCGACCCTCCTGTGTTTGTCCGCCTGCACCTTGTATGCGTGTTTAGCTAGCTCCAGCTTCCGCCGGAGCTGATCGTGGACCTCCTGCAACTCCGACGCGAACGCGTCCGCTGCTTGCGGCTCCCCCTCCCCCATTCTTTCCAGTCCCGGGAAGGTTCTGGGGTGCCTCCCATTGTTGGTGAAAAACGGCGTCACCCCCGTGGACACGTGCTTCCTGTTGTAGGCGAACTCGGCGAGTGGCAGGTAATCCACCCACGTTGCGGGCTGTTGATTTGCATAACATCTTAGGTACTGCTGCATGATGGCATTGACTCGCTCCGCCTGCCCGTTGGTCTGCGGGTGTCTCGCCGACGCTAGGTTGATCTTGACGTTCAGAAAGCCCATCAGCTTCTGCCAGAAGTTCGAGATGAACTGTCGCCCCCTGTCGGACAGTATAGACCGCGGCAGCCCGTGAACCTTGAACACGTGATCTATGAACAGTTTGGCGGTTTGTTCCGCCGTGGCCACCTTCGCACACGGAATGAAATGCGCCATCTTGGAGAACAAGTCCACCACCACTAGCACTGCTGTCTTGCCCCTCGAGCTGGGTAGATCCGTGACAAAGTCCAGAGCCACTCTCTCCCATGGTTCGAACGGGGTTTGCTGCGGTTCCAGCAGTCCCGCCGGTGGTCTGTGCACTGGCTTGGCCCTCTGGCAGGTGTCGCACCTCGCCACGTAGTCTGCAACTTCCCCTCTCATCCTGGGCCACCAGAAATCCCTAGCGACCAATTCCATCGTCTCCGTGCCAAAGTGCCCGGCAGTGGGCGCGTCGTGCAACTGCTGCAGTACCTTGGCGCGAAGTTCGTCTCCCGGCACGTAGATGGCCCCCTTACGGATGAGCAATCCATCGCGCTCCTGGAACTCGTTGGTTGTCGCCGTGCCCCTGTGCACCTCTGCCAATTTAGCTTGCGCGAAGGAGTCGTCCTGCAACGCTCGCCGTACCGCATCCAGGTCAACCGTTGCCGAAGCGCACGCCCATGCTGTCGGTGCGAAGATGTGCATGGCCGTCGCTGGCTTCGCCTCCTCCAGGTATTGAGGTTTACGGGATAGGGCATCCGCCATGACGTTGGTGTCTCCGGGGACATACTCTATCCGGAAGTCGAAGTCCGCAAAAAACTCTGCCCAACGTATCTGCCGCTGGTTCAGGAACTGCGCTGTGCGCCAGTGCTCTAGATTCTTGTGGTCCGTGCAGACCTGCACTGTGTGCTTGGCTCCGATCAGGAAGTGCCTCCATGCCTTGAATGCTGCATGAATGGCAAGCAATTCCCTGTCCCAGATGGTGTAGTTCTGTTCCGACTTGCTGAGCTTCCTGGAGTAGAACGCTCCAGGCCTCCAAGCCCCCTGCGGGTCTTGCTGCAACAGGACTGCTCCCACGGCTCTGTCTGAGGCGTCTGTCTCCACCCTCATCGGTCTGCTGGGGTCGACATGTAGCAGCTGCTCTTCCGACGCGAAGAGACGCTTGAGTGCCTGAAAGGACTGCTCCGCCTGCTCCGTCCAGATGAACTTCTTTTTCTTGGAGCTGAGCGTGTCTGTGATGGCCGCCGTCTGCATTGCAAATCCCTTGATAAACTTGCGATAGAAGTTCGCAAAGCCGATAAACCACTGGACCTCCTTTCGGTTGCGCGGGCTCTTCCAATCCAACACGGCGCGAACCTTGGCGCTGTCCATGGCGAGCCCCTTGTCCGACAACTTGTAGCCCAGGAAATCCACCTCCGACACGTCGAACTGGCACTTTTCCAGCTTGGCGTACAGCCTATGCTGCTGCAGTCTGCTCAGCACTTCCTTGACGTCTCTGTCGTGGGTCTGCTGCGATTCAGAAAATATCAGGATGTCATCCAGGAAACAGACGCACTTCTTGTATAGGAGCCCCGCTAACACGTGATGCATGAAAGCTTGAAAACAGTGGGAGCCATTTTGCAGTCCAAACGGCATAACTCTGTATTCGTAGGTGCCCAGGGGCGTGAACATGGCCGTTTTCCACTCATCGCCTTCCCGCACGCGAATGAGGTTGTACGCCCCGCGCAGGTCCAACTTGGTGAACACGCGTCCTTTGCGCACCGTCGCGAGGAGGTCGTCGATTCTGGGCATGGGGAAATCCGATGGTCTGGTCATACTGTTTAAGGTCCGATAGTCCACTACGAGCCTTTTTTGGGGCGTGTCTTTCTTCTTGACAAAGAATACAGGACTGCCCCCCACTGCCCTGGACTCCTGGATGAAGCCGCGCTTCAAATTATGATCTATGAACTCCTTGAGTTCCTGTAGTTCGTCCTCAGACATAGAATACAGTTTCCCTTTTGGCAGCGCCGCCCCTGGCAGGAGTTCAATCTTGCAGTCATATGGTCTGTGGGGGGGTAGCTTGTCCGCCTCCTTCTCACAGAAAACCTCCAAAAACCCCGCGTATTTGTGGGGGACTGCCTGTAGCGTCCCCAGCTGCAGCTGTGACTCCTCTTCCTCTCCCTCCTGCCGGGGCAGGATGCAGTGTTCAGCACAATAGGAAGAGCCGAAGACCAGCTGCCGCTGGTACCAAGCCAGCGTCGGGCTATGCCTGTCCAGCCAACTCATGCCCAATACAATAGGCGTGTCCGACAGTTGGGTGACATTAAAACTGATGATTTCCCTGTGATTTCCCAGTCGCATCACCATTGGCGGCGTTTGCTTCACCACCTGCCCCCCGAGCAGCTCCCTGCCATCCACCGTGACAACCTGCAGGGGCAGCGTGGCAGGCAGCAACTGAATAGCGTGCTGATCGACGAAGTCTTGCCCTATAAAGTCCGCGTTGCTGCCAGAGTCCATGGTGATTGGCACGTCCATTGTGAGTCCATTGGGTAGCTGGAGCGATGCGGTGAGCTGCACCACTGCTTTGGGCGGGAGGGGGTCTGTGGGCTGCAAAATCTCTGGGGACTGCTTCAGTGACTCGTCTGGCTGGGCCCCAGTGCCTCCGTCTCCAGCCAGACTCCGTCGTTTCCCTGCTGTGGTTCTCTGTGCTGAGTAGCTGCAGTTACCGTTGCAGAGGCTGCAGTGTGTTTGTGGATCCTCTGGGGACACTCTTTCGCCATGTGCTGAGGACTGTCGCAGATGTAGCACTTCCGGTTCCCTCAAGGAGGCTTCGCTTTGACTGCTCCCGGCGCTAGGGCTCTGGTAGCTGACTGAGCCCTGGCACCTCCCACCTCCATAGGTTCCGCTCCCCCTCCTGGCGGAGGCGTAGATTGCGCACGCGCTGCTTCCCTGGGAACGAAGGAAAACCCTCTCGCTGGTTCGCGCCCTCCGCGCCCTTCGTCCCTGCTCCCCAACCGTCAGCGCCCTCTGAACGACCTCCTGCGTGCTCCGGGGTCTCTCCCCCCTCGCAATTTCGTCTTTAACCGCGCCGCTCAAGCCTTCCCAAAAAAGGTCTCTGACTGGAGCCGAGTCTCTGTCCCATTCCAGGGCACTGACCAGTGCAAAAAATCGGACATGATACTGCCTTACACTGGCCCTCCCCTGCTTCAGTCCGTGTATCTCTTTCCGGGCAAGATCCACGTCTATGCTTGATAAGAAGCACACATCCATTGCTTTAATGAAGGCATCCGCACTTCTGAGCGCCGGATCCTTATCTCTCCACAAATTGCGCAGCCATGCTTTAGCATCTCCATGCAAATGGGACAGGATAAACCCCACTTTCTCTTGCTCATCTCTAAAGTCCTTGTCCAGCAGTTGCAGCGCACACTGTACATCTGCTCGGAAGTTGGGGTACTGTTGTAAATTCCCATCGAAGTGAGATACTAGACCGCCTGCTCTTCTCCCCAACCCAATTCCCTCTGGTTTGGGTGTCAGTTGCCCTTGCTTCGTAAGCATTTCCAACCTGACCTGGAGATCCTTGTAGGCGGCGGCCGCTTCCCCCTCTCTCTTCCTGGATGCGAGTATCTCGGCATTCAGCTGTGTCACTGCTTCCCGCAGATCCGCTATCTGCTGTTCGGCAGTCATCTTGTCTGCCGTTCGTGAGCTCGCGAGTAGGCACCAGTCTGCACCCCTTTCTGCGAGGCTTTAGGTGCCAAAACTGTGAGACGGAGCTTGCTGTCAGGGCTGCTTCCAGATCCTAGCTCACAGAGGATCACGCTAGCCAGCGTTCACTTTATAAAAGTCTTTATTGAGTTACAGTTTCCAATTTCAAACTGCCGCAGGCAGCCCTACGTCTTATCAGCTAGACCGGCGAAGCTCCGTCTGAGTCCCCGCCTCCTGTACACCAACTTAATAACCTCGCCTTACTCCACCTTTTCCGCCTTCCCCTCCTTCTCTGGGTCCCTCTGCCCCCCGTGGTCTCTTCCTTCCTGGACTCTTCTGACGCTGACCCCCCGGACCCTTCTGTCTCCTTGCGGCGGGCTTTAGGACCTGGCTCCCTTTCCGGGCTGCTTACTCTGCCGCCTTCCTGTGCATTTGAACTTGGCGCGCGCGCCCAACCTCCCACTTTCCGCTTGACCGTTCCTTCGCTCCCCGATGGGGGTGTGGCCACTCCTGACTCATGCCCTCCCCCCTGCGGCGAGCCGCCGGATCCCGATACCTGGCGCCCTTCCTCCCCACGGCGCTCTGTTGGGGACGTTGGCCCCGATTTCCAACTGCTGCTCTCTGAACCCCCTTTTGTCCCTTTTTCCTGGGGTGCCCCTTGATCTCCCCCCCTCGCTCTGGCCACTGGCGCTCCTTTCTGTGAATCTTCCGATTCACTGGAAAGACTCGGAGATCTCGGGTCGTCGTCATCGCTCATCTTTCCTTCGGACTCCTCCCCCTCGCTCTCTGTTTCCTCCCTTGCCCTCGCCTCTGCTCCTGAACCCCTGACACTTTCCTTTTAGGAATCATTGGGGATGAGATCCTCAAAGATTTGAAGAAATTATTCATGTATGCCTCCACGGCAGCAAAGGTATTGGTAGCACAAAACTGGAAAGGAGACCAAATTCCCATGAAGAGGGACTGGCAAGGGAAGCTGATGGAATACATGGAGATTGACAAGCTGACAGGGCGGTTAAGAGACCAAGAGTACCAAAAATGTAACAACAATTGGAGTAATTGTAAAAAATATCTGAAAGATTACTGCGGTGATTTAAAAATCTTGACGGGGCTAGAATGTCTCTTGTAAAGACGACTAGTAGAAATTGTGGAAAAGCTGGTAAACAGAAGATTAGCTATAATTGGAAAGGCATACAACATAGAATTCTATGGACCCAAGTAAGAGGTGGAAGGAAGTAAAAACACAACAAGTAGATAAGTAACATAATTTTTATTTTCCCTTTTTGTTTACACATACATGTTCAATGGTGTAATGTTGAGAGATCTCAAATATTTATTGTCAACGTTGACGTGTGTGAAAAGGATGGCTGTAAATCAATTGAAAAACCAATAAATGTGTTTTTTTAAAAAAGGAATATCTCTTGCATCACATGTCACTTGGTCTTTATGATGTCTGTGTGTCCTGATTATTTCTCTCCTGGCTGGGAAGAAGTTTCTGGAATACCTCCTCACATAGAAAGGGACACCGAGGCTCCTTTGCGCCCTTGGCAAGGAGGGAGTGCAGATGGGGGGGGGGCAGGTTCCTAGCCACGCTGAGTCACACCTTCTGGCCAGCCCCTATGTCCGCCCCTGCTCACAGATTCAGACAAATGCTGGCTTGTTCATTGACTAACAACCAAGCATGTGTGCTGCTGCATCTTCTAGGGTTGGGTGGAGCAGGATTCAGGATTTTCAGTGTCTATGGAATAGTAGCTTGCAGTGCAATCTTATGCTTATCTCCTCTCTGATGGACTTACTTCCAGGTGTGTGTAGTACTGCAGCCTCCCCCTTGGAAGAGCCCAATATATTGTATGCAGCTGCAGGGGAGTTCTGGTTTGGTTCTCGTGCGTAGGTTGAGCACAACAAGGCTGACTGCTGAAACTCCTTGCAAACTTGATGGGTGCCCTAGCCTAGAACATTTCCCAGAATCCTTTGGATCATGCAAAAGTTCCCCAGCAAGTACAGTATGCTAGTGTGGAAAGGGATCCATTAAGGCAGAAAATTTGAAAACCACGGTTTTAGAGAATCTTAGTTTAACTTCTACAAGTTCATTTCTCGTGGGTGTTTGCCAAATACTTTTGATATTTTCCTTCTTTATGTTTTTTGCACAACAAACCTCCCTTGTAAGTGAATGTCGGGGCTCATATCATTTTCTGCTCCAGTCATGCAATTCAGGCATACAAACTCATTCCAGGTTTTGTGTTCAGTTCATTTTTCATATTCCGCTTCTCTAACTTGTTTATGTTAGCTTAGCCTTCATCAAAATGATGTCTTAATTAAATCTGAAAAATGGACATTTGACTTTACTTTAAGCGATGATTTCAGTCTGCCATTGATATAAAAGTTAGATATACAGAACAGACATGTGCATTGTATATGACTTGCTCCTGGATTTTTTTTTTCTTAATCATCATTGCTTTTCTTTAAAAACAACATTTTCATCATGTTTTAAACAATCTTTCAATTTGGCTTGATGCAATATTGTTGCATACATGCTCTCTGACTTTACTAAGGATGTGAGAACATTCCTATGAAATTCTGTTCTCCAGCAAACGGGGTCATGATCTCATATGCTGAACTCTTGAGTACGTAATTAATATGATGGGTGTGATCCAATCTATACCTTCCATATAGCAGTGCATATCTACAGCTTTGCCCAGCCACACTCTGCTCAGGCATTGGTACAAGAAATCCCCTCAAAGGTAGTGCTGCACACAGGAGGCTATAGAATAGTCTGTGTTGGGCCTTGTATTAAATCCTAACAGCATCCCATCTGGTTAGAGAGCAGACTGAAGAAGGGGCTGGTTCGATTTCCATTTAACTATGTATCAATCTGGTGAGATATTTAGCTTTATTGTGCTATTAATTATAATGGAGAAATCCAACAAATGCAAGGAGCTGGTGTGCTGTAGTGGAAGAGACAGAGCTGTGAATCAGGAAGTCCCTAGTTCAGATCTTGCCCCTGCCTGAACCCCCAAGGCAGCCTCAAGCAATCTACCATCCTTTCAGTCACTCCAAGATAGCATAATGCCAACCCACCTTACAGGGTGGGTGTGAATATAGCAAGATCATGTATGCAAAACATTGCAAGTCCCCTAAACTGCTACAATGGTGCCCCGCAAGACGAATGCCTCGCAAGATGGAAAACCCGCTAGACGAAAGGGTTTTCCGTTTTTGAGCTGCTTTGCAAGACAAATTTCCCTATGGGCTTGCTTCGCAAGACGAAAACCTCTTGCGAGTGTTCCGGTTTTTTCCCGCTTTCCCCCCTCCCTTTTTCTAAGCCGCTAAGCCGCTAATAGCCTTTTAGCCGCTAAGCCTTTAATAGCTGCTAAGCCGCTAATAGTGCTAATCCGCTAAGCCGCTAATAGGATTGCTTCGCAAGACGGAAAAACCGCTAGACGAAGAGACTCGCGGAACGGATTAATTTCGTCTTGCGAGGCACCACTGTATAACCATGGTGGCACCCAGTTTATGGAATGTCCTTTCTAAGAGACAGCTGATGCCAACTCTGATAAGTTTTGCCGCCAACTGAAGACCTATTTATTTGCCCAGGCATTTGTAGGGTGTCTCTTGTCGTTTTTGCTGTCCTGGTTCCTGAGTATTTGCTATCTGTACTTTTATGGTTTCACTGAATAATGATTTATGGCATATTGTTTTGTAATGGTTTTATATTGTTTTATTGTGCCACTCCCTGGGATCACTGTGATAAAGATGAGAATTGTTTCATTTCCTTTTCAGTCCTACCAATTACTGCACCTAATTATTTTGTCTGTCATATTAGACTGGAGGAAAAGGCAAATGATGCAGCCCAGAGTGCTACAGAATTCTAAACAAGATGCTGCTAAGCTTTTTCAAATTAGCAAATATGCTGCCCCGCTACATGCCCCAACAGTGATTAAAAAGAGAGGTGGTGAGAACTTTGAGAGACCCTGTAACCTGCTCAATGAACACGGTGCTAAAATAACATCACAGAAATATAACTGTCACTATTTGTGGGTAGTTCCATCCTATATTTGCATATGACAAATAGGTATGGCAGGTTTTAAACCCCGCCAAACCTGTTTGACCAGAGTCAACAGTTTTTAAAAGAAATGTGTGTATGTATCCAATGGGAAACAAAGCCTCTCTAAAAACTTCCAAATCTGAAACTGTTGCCTGTCTCCAGCTTTCACAGCTTGAATTTTTCATTGCTGGGCCTCCTCCTTCTCTTCCCGAATTGTTAACAAGCTGTTAATCCTACTTCACTGCATGAACTCAGAACTGAAGCAAGGAAAAAGTGGGGGGGGGGGGAGGTAGAAGTGCACGGATGCCAGACTAAGGCAGGAGGACTCGTTTTCTTCTTTGTAAAAGGGTCTGGCAGGCTGTACCACATTCTTCAGCTTCAAAAGAACCTCAGCATAGACAAGGCCATGCGACAAGTGCAGTGACATCAGTTCGCACACCATGATGGGCGATCCCTAGCACACTTGACCTGCAACCTTTAGATCAAAAGATTAATCAACTAAAACTTTAGTTGATTCATCTTTAGAGTCTAATAATATTTGTTAAAAGTAAATACCGTGTGAGAGAGAGGTGGGGTTAGGCAGCTAATGGCACACTTTCACTGTGTGGGCCATTTATTCTGATGTGTTGCTGTAATAAGAAATTTTTTAAATAGTAAAGTTGGCCTTTATACCAGTGAGATCCTATCAGGTCTAAGCGCTGTGAAGTACCTGGGATAAACTAGGATAGCGTTTCCCGACCTCGTGCCCTCTAGATATATTCGACTACAACTCCCATCAATCCCAGTTGGGCTATGCTGGCTGAATCTGGTGGGAAACATCTGTCCACCACATCTGTACAGCACCAGCTTGGGAAAGGCTAGACTAGCAAATAGCACATAGGCTGGAAGGTTTGCAATCATTGGTCCTCTGGGATCACCTGTTTCCCAGATCCAGGAAGATTCTGTTCAGTTGTGTGTCCTAGTTTCAACAGTCTGGGGTTCCTTCTTCTGCCCAGCAACCCTGGTAGTGCAGGGAGCCTGGGCATATGCAGATGAAGCAAGCAGAGCAGACCCCACCCCAGATAATCCATATTCCCCAGGCTCCCATCTTTTTTTTAAAAAAGAGAGTCAAATCTGAGACATGAGGCGATATGTGCAGGCACTATGATTCTCATTTGTTTGGGGGAAAACTAATCTGCTCCCACTTTTCAGCCAATGAATGAAGTCATAACGATGTCTAACATTATGGAAAGCAGATTTAGCAAATTAGTTAAAGAGAAGACTAGAGTGTGACCGGGGCCAGCCCAAGATATTTTGGCACCTGAAGAGAACCACAAAATGGTGCCCCTCCTGCCAGTTGTCATGCGCAGGTGCCAGGAGCAGGTCAGTAATAACTCACAAGGGGTCAGTGAATGTAACTCTTTATTCAAAGAAACAAGCAGCTCAGGAGGCCAGGCCTAGTGAACACAGCAACGTTCCCCAGTAGCTGTGGCTACAAAACAAAATGCAGGAGCAAAGACAGAAGATTGTGGTATTTCTAACCCATAATCTGATTTCATACCAAAAAGCTGTCATTTTCTTATGGGTTGCTAACAGTCTCTCTAAATGTCAATGCAGAAAGCCCATCATTGTCAGAGCCCATAGTGCAGGGGGAAGACTGGATGGATTAAGCCAGTCCTTCAGTGTAGTCCCTTTCCTGGAAGGAGAGGTCAGGTCGTGGTGTTCAGCACCTCATTGTTGTTAAACTGCCCTTTTGGAAGGCTTCTTATGCCTGGAGGAAATCAAGGAAGCTAGGGAAAATCTGAACTGATGACTATGGCCCTCTTCCAAAAAGAAAAGAAGTTACTTCTCACTGCCCTTCTTACCTGGCCAAGTAGCATCAGTTTCTTCCACCCCTGAAACCTATCAGAGAATGCTACACTACACATTTTCTCATTGACCTAGGACCACAGGCACCAAATTTTGATGAATAGCTTAAAGCCCTGCCATTTTTTGGTTTGTCACATATGCACTTATAAATAGTAATTTTTGTGTGTGCCAGGTTTGGTTTGCTTTCACCTGCCGTCTTACCTTTGACCAAAATAGTAATCAGTGTTGCCAACAGTTAATGTTTTGACAGTTAATGAACACTGTTTTTTCAATTTAAAATGAGGGGATCTAGGAGGGTGCTTACAAATTACATCTCAGTTCAAGATAAATTGAAGGAAAGCACTACAGTGGTACCTCAGTTTACGAACTTAATCCGTTCTGAAAGTCCTTTCTGAAACCAAAACTGTTCTTAAACCCAGGTGCACTTTCCCTAATGAGGCCTCCCGCCACCGGTGCCCTTCCACCGTTTGGGTTCCGTTCGTAGACCGAGGTAAAGTTTGCTAACCGGAAGACTACTTCCGGTTTTGCGGAGTTCGTATACCGAATAGTTCGTAAACAGGGCTGTTCTTAAACTGAGGTACCACTGTATTAATTTCAGAATTATTAAATATATAGAAGAATAAGCTGGCTGAGGAAGAATCAGCATGGCTGTTGCAAAGGGAAATCCAGCTTCACCATCATTTTGAAGCTCTTAAGAGTATCAACAAGCAGCCATGCAGTATATACATGGACATCCAAAACACTTTTGCCAAACTTTCTTTTTTTTTATAGAAATTTTTATTGGTTTTTCACCTTTTATAAAGACAAATACACACAAAAAAGACAAAAGACAAAAACATGTATAATTTCAGAAAATCCTACTTTCCTAACCTTATTCCCTGACTTCCCCCCACCCCCCTTCATGCATCCCCATTCCCAGAATTGTGTCAGCAAATTGGTATTTCTCTTCTTAATCATCTTAAAATTACATCTTTTATAAAGAAAAGTATTTTTTTTCTAAGTTGGACTCAAGTTCTCTTCCATTGATTTCCCAATTTGTCTTAAATAAAAGTCATATTAACTAAACCCAAAGGTCTTGAGTGTTTTTACAATTCTATTCTTCCCTCCCTCCCATCCCCGGTTTTCGTCCCTTCCCAGTACATATCCAAAATATCAGTTCTTAGCCTGGGTTCCTCACGTCCGAGGCTTTCAAGTCTCTTTCAGTCCCTCTCCGCCGGTCTTGTTGGTAATCCTTTATGTCGGTCGTCGAATCTCGAAAAATTTCTGTCACCATCCAACCATATTCTCTTCCCACAAGAACATTTGGAAACAGCTGCTGGAAAATTTCCACAAAGTCTGCATCTTCAGAGTCAAAGTCAAAGTGAAAGTGGAGGCCCCCATCATATTTCTTTATTTTAAGTTCCTGTGTTCCATAAACTCCCGGGGCCTCCTCCTTCATCTTTTGCATCTTTCGCAGATTTGTGTTAGATGTAATCCAAAAGTCTCCTTGTTTATATTCCACAGATGTCAGCTTCTGGTTGGTACTTTCCAACTTTACTTTCTCTTTTTCTTGTTTAGTCTCTTCCACTTCTTTAGATATCATTTCCGATTCAGCTGTGGATTCTTTCTCATCCAGGTCCTCAATACATTCAGCAGAGCTGCTTGTTCCAGAAGTCAAGGTCATAAGTTGTTTATTCATAGCCAGACTCTGCTCTTGTAAGACTCCCACCAGATGAAACATTCTTTCAATTTCCACTAGTAACTTTCCATCCACAGCCATTGTAATTTCACAGAATTCCCCCTAGAGGGAATCTGGTTACTTAGTAATCTTTCTCCAACAATCCTCCAACTTATTGTTATTACTTTGTTTCCAACAAATTTAACTCAATTGCAACTCATTTTAATCCAGAGGGATCTTAAATAACGATTTTTCCACTTAAACTGTCCGTTTGACAGCTTTGACAGCTGTCAAACTCCGCACCTCTTCCACAAGCTCAAAAGCAGGACGCTCCTGGGCCCGGGGGGGGGGGGTTGTTTACAACTGAAAGAAAACTTCCAACACTCCACTCTCCAGCTCAAAATTTCTTTTTGCCAAATCTTGGAAGTTAATGTCTTTTTCAACTCACCCCACAAAGGGTAGGCACTCCAGCTTAGTTCTTATATCGTTGCTTTAGATCGTCTGCAAGAAGGGGGGGTGCGGACTTCCTTTTAGCACACCCCCCGGTCGTCTCAAATTCACGGGATAATATTCAAAAAGTCCAATTCCGTTTTACTCACGGGTTATTCTTTTTAGTCCGAATTTCAAGGAAGGGAATCAGCGCTCTCCAGTCATGGCTCGCGGCTTCGCTCAACCGAGGTAGCGATCGACTCTCAGCACCACGCCACCCTCCGTATCCTCTCCGCAGCCTTTAAAAAGGCTCTTCGTGAATCGGGGGGGCGCTTAAGGTGCCCACCGAGTCTTCAGTCCGCAGGCTTCAGCGCCTGCGGTTTTTGAGGGTCCCCGCGTCGCCGGCGCGGCAAGACCCGTCCTCAGTTGAGCCGATTCCCTTCGCAGCTCGGAGGGAATCCGCCATTTCCAGATCGCGCCAACCCGGAAGTCTCCAAACTTTCTCACCAAAGGCTTTTGAGTAAACTTAGCAGTCGTGGTATAAGAGATAATAGGGGTATTAAACAGTATAGAAGTGAGCAGGATGGGAATATGCTTTTCTATACTGAGGACAGTCCTCTTATTTCAATGAATCCTTTATTTGCAGGGTTGTGCACTCTAGATCTCATTTAAAGAAAGGAGAGCAAGGGCCTTGACCATCAACAACAGCAGACTGAGAAGGCATATAGTTCTTTCCCAAAGGAGATGTGTTGCATTTCTACTTAAATTTTAGCAATCATTCCTAAATTTGCACCTATACTAGTGATTTACCGGCATTTTTTTTTTGCCACGTCTGGTGGCTAAATAGCGTGATACCTGGCTGGGAGATGGGAAGGTGATAGACAGCCTCAGAGGTAGGCATGGATGGTTTTTGCTGGTGTAAATCGTAAATGGGATTTCTCAGTTTTTTCTGCCAGAGAATATATCCTGCTGATGTAGATTCAGGAGCTGGTAGGCTTAAGTACTGGGCTCGCAAATGGAAGGGCTAGAGACTAGGCTTTTTCTTGACAAAAAGTATGGATGATAGTTCACTGATACCTGAAGGATTTGTGTGAGATAACTGATCAAGGTAAATTCTCTGGCTGTTTCTAGCCCTAAACCATCTCAACTCCAAACAGATCTACTTGTCTCTGCCAGAACAAGATCATATGAGTGTGAGATCCCGAGTCACTATCACACAGCTGCAAAGTGATGTTTCTAAGGGGGAGATTAGCTGCAAAAAAGAAGCAGGTGGGAGGGGGATGCTTAGCCCATCTGCTGCCTGCTTATTTTTTTCCTTTCAACTCCCTCCCCAATCCACTTCCACCCCAGCTGTGGTTCAGATGTGGGTTTGCCATATTGGGATTTGTAAGTAAAAATGGCTGGGACAGAGGAAAGTGGTGGGTGAGGGAAGGGTTAAGTATGCTCCTGCGGTCTGCTTTTTCTCCACTGCAAATTTCCCTTTCCCCTGATGATCTGCAGCTGACCTGGGTTCCCCAAACCAGGCCTGTCACCAAGCATGTCATTGTGGCTCCACGAGACAAAGATGCTGCACAGCCTTCTATGTGGTGGACTTCTGTTCTTCACATGAACATGCATCATGGAAGTCTCACTCAAAAAGTATATCCAGCCCTTTCCCATTATTCTCTGGAAACTAGAGCCTGGTCCTTTCAAAAGTTCAGAAATGTCAATGGGAAACTGCTCAGCAAGCATGTGGGGTTTTGGAGAAGCTGAAGGTAGGTACCTTCACAGGTTGCAGCCAGCCTTACATCCAATTTGTGCAGAAAACAAAAGAGGTGGAGGAGCAACGAAAAATGTCTGTGGTTCTTCCACTCTCTGTAGTCAGGAATGCTATGCAAAACATAAGGTGTGTCAACAGCTTTCATTGCCTACCCAGCATCATGAAAGGCCAGCGTAGCGTTCTGTGCTAGTCCTGGAACTTAAAAGAATTACAACCTCCGTGGTTATTTGGAGAGTGGCTCCTTCACTAAGCTGCTCTGGTTAAACCTGTCAGAACTCATGAGTAAACAGAATGTGAGTCCAGAAGCTGCAGTGAGGGGGGCTTTTTCTCAAAGATAAAAGGAAGAGGTTTGCTTGGGGCAATGTGGAATATAACTAGCAACTGTTCCGCATTAGCCGCAACATTCTTCTTTTCTACCACCCAATTTTCTTTTTTTTCGTCCTTTGGTGAAGAGTTTCGGCTCCGTAGCACACGTCGGGAGTCTCCAAACTGGAAATAATTAAAATACAGATTTCATTTATAGTAGACCTTATGTGAGCTGAAGTAAAGATTGCAAAAGGTTTCCTGAGTAGATGATTTAATGATGTGTTCTGCATTTCCTGAATTCTCCACATTATAACTGCCTTTGTGCTTGAATCTGGAAGAGGAGGAGGGACACTGAAAGCCCTGAAGGCTAGAACCCCAAAGATCTAGGTCTGGCAGAGGTTTCATTTCCAGTTGAATGCAAAACACAGGAGGGGGACTTGGATTAACTTAGAATTGAAATATTTATTTCACTGTTAATTAAGTGCGTCTCCATATCCCCAAACCATTAAATATTAACATGTCATTGTCCTGCCAGGGATGTTGGTGTGAGATGATGGTTCAAGTATGTCCAAGTAATAGCCCCCAGTTTGCATGCTAGTGGGGGAGCTTTCGGTGACCAAGCATAATCCTAGTTCTACCGGGGGCTAAACCGGAATGCCCTAAACTGAAAAAGTGTGATGTGATATAGCGTAATGTCAGAGAAGCCAAATATTTAGACATCCATCCAGGCATGCAGAAAACATCCACAGAGGCAGTCACCTTGGAATGGCACAGAGCCACTCACAAGGAAGCATGAGTCGTGAACCACGTCTTCTAGGTGGGTGGCATATGTGTGGTGGTCATGGTTTCCAAAACTGCCGCAGCCAAAACTCCATTGGTAGCTCGTTTTCCTTGGGAGAAAGCATGCAGCTCCTCTAATGTGCTATAGACTAAGAACATGCAAGCCCTTGTGCATGCCTTGAGGAGCTTTCTTGGCCAGGAATGAAGAAGAGAACGGGAGAGATGGTGTAGCTGGAGAGGGAGATGATGTGACTGGGAGGGGAGATGGAGTAAGAGAAGCCACCCTGAGGAAGAAGGCAGGGACCAGAGTCAAGCCTCAACCATATAAGTGAGGGTTGTGTCCATAGGTAAACAGATTAGGGAGGAGTCAGGAAGCACTACAAGAATGATAAAGGCTTGGGAGGGCAAGTACATCCGTGTCATCCCATCAATGTATGTGTTGTTTTACAAAGCATCAAAAGGGGGGAAAGGGGCTCTAAAAGATGATAGTGGGAGAGAGTACAAAGGAATAGAAGTTTACAAAGTTTCAGGGAAGTGGGCATGGAGAAGTTCAGATCATGCATGTCAGGACCTGGAGTCAAGCATAGGTCAGCAATAAAAAAGCATGGTGTCAGTGCAGTTAACGATTTGTTCAAAGAAACCAAAGCAGCTCAGGCCTGGTGACCCCAGCAACTCTAGCAACTCTTCCCAGTAGGTCTTGTCCCAATGAGCCGGTTGTGAGGACTGAAGGTCCCTGCCTTCCCACCACTCCCTAAGGTTCCTCCTCTCCAGGTTCTTTCCCAAACAGTCATCAGCTGCATCAGTGCACAGCCAATCTCTGCTCTGCTTGGCTCTTTGCATTTCTCTGCATGTTCTGGGAGACCAGTGGGGAGGGGAGCTGGTTGCAGCAGAAGGGGGAGACTCCCTGGATTCTTCAGCAGCCTGTCTCCACTCTGCCTGCTGACCAACCTTCTCTCCATCCTCTGCTTCAGGCTCGGAGTCTGAACTGCCCTCTGCCACAGCCTCTTCCTGCTCACCAAACCCTGTTACCTCTTCTCCTCCCCCAGCCTGCTCCTTCTCCCTTGGACCACACATTTCTTCTCACCACCACTCCCCTGACTCTGAGCCTTCTTCCCTGGGGGTTCCCTTAGGGGTTCCCCAAGTGGTGCCTCTCACCTCTCCTCTGCACCCAGCCAGTCCATGGCAATGGGCTTAGGCTTGGCTTCACGGCTGGAAGTGACTTTTGAGGCATGAGCAGTTTCCTCCCACAATGCAGAACAACCAGGTGGGCTAAGGGGCATTCCTGAGTCACGCTAGGGATCATCTGCATTGCAGGAGAATCATGACACCGGTACAATGGGGAACTTCTACATTGCAGATCATGTTGGTGTAATCAGTGTCTCCTTTCTCTGTATCCTTTTGAGAGAATCTGTGGTCCCCAGAAACTCTCATGTCGTTAATGAAGAGAGAACAAGTTGAATCAGAAGCATGCCACCCCCACCCCCTTCACAGCCTTTGCTCTGAAAAATGAAGGGGGTGGCCTCTTTGACACCCTCTGGGACTGGGCATGTGAGAGCTGAGAGATGCTGTTGATACCTGACTTCCTAGGGGAGGTGGATTTCCCCCCTGATCACCCCCCTATATCAAATCTCTCCAGATAAAAAGGTGAGGGTTCCAGTTTTCTTGGTCCGTCCTTTGAATGCCTCTGAGGAATCACCTGGGATGATTTCATTCACTTATAAATCTTTGGGGTTTTTAAAATTTGAAGTTAGAAGCTGGTTAAGTTATTTACTTAGCCACAGGACCTGCTCTTACACATATTGACTCTTAGGTCAGGTGTGGTGAGGCTGGGGTTCAGCCTACAAAGCCATTTATGGTGATCTACCCCTTTTTTAGGGTTGCGAAGGGCTCCTTTGCTACAAGGTCTTAGAAGGGAGAGGAAAGAAGCAAGGAGCAGGATACGGCCACCACTTTATGCCCCTGCTGAAAGAATCACACTGGTTGCCAGTTAGTTATCCGGCTAAGTTCAAGGAGCTGCTTTTGATGTATTAAGTCCAATACAGCTTGGCAGCAGTGGCGTAGTGTGGGGGGTGCCAGGGGTGCCGGCCGCACCGGGCGCAACATTTGGGGGGGCGCGTTTGGCCGGCCCTCCTCGAGGAAGCAGGAACCCCACTGTCCTCGGACCTCTCCGAAGGCTGGCGGTGGGGCGGAGAGACCTTCTCCCCGCGCCAGCCTTCGGATGGCTGTCCTGAAGACTTGTGGTGGGAGCAGTGGCGTAGCGTGGGGGGTGCAGGGGGGCCTGCTGCACCTGGCGCAACATCGGGGGGGGGCGCGGAAGAGACTTGAGTGCTAAAATCCACGGGTTAGGGGGCGCAAATTACTTGCCTTGCCCCGGGTGCTGAGAACCCACGCTACGCCACTGTTTGGCAGCCGGATTCCTGAAAGATCGTCTCACTCTCTATATACCCAGTCCACCACTGCATTTTGCAGCTCAGGCCCTTCTGCAGTGGTCATCTTATTAGGAGGTCCATTCCACACAATATAGGAATCGGGCCTTCCGTGTTGTGGCACCTATCCTTTGGAATCCTTTCCCATTAAATATGAGACAGGCACCACCGTCTCGGTTACCTTTGTAGTGCCTGCTGAAGACTTTCCTCTTCCAACAAGCCTATTAAGTAGAGATCTTTCCTAGTCTGCATTGGAATTGTTCTTTCGAAATTTTTGCATGTTTTTATTGTTTTACTATTTGTGTGTTTGCCAGCCTGGAGCCCTTTGAGAGGGAGAGTGGGTTATAAATGTTGTTCTTGTTGTTGATAAATACCCCCTCTGCGGAAAGTGTGTGCCTGCCTGTTTGTGGTGCAGGTGTGCCCAGCCTGGCATGTGGCACTCAGAAGGGTCACCAGCCCTCCGTGCTGCCTAGAAGTAAGCAAGGGCCTGGCTAGCACAGCCAGCATCTTGCAGCCTGTCCTGTCTCACAGGCTCAGTGAGAGAGTGCTGGGTTTTGTTACACTTGCATTTTAGAAATTGTCCCAAACTTTCAGACTCCTCAATTTTTGGTTTAATATTGGGATTCATTGTCACACTGTGATTAAAGTTCCATCTGTACAAGTATTTCGGCTTGCCAGATGGAACAATTCCCCCTCTTCTTCCCCCACATGCTGCTCTGGGCTTCTCCTGGCACCTGCCCAAGCCACTTTGGGGGGAGGAAGAGGAGGGAGGAAGCCCTGACGCGTGAGCAGAAGCCCTTGTGCCAATGTGCCAGGCTTCCACGGACAGGGCTCACCAGAGGAATCCTGCCCTAAGCTTTGCAAATACCATTAATATAATTAAAGAGAAAACAGATCAATTAGTTAAAAGTCTTATTTTCATTAACTGATTGGTCAATAAACAAGCTTCAGTTAGTTGATATCCATACTAAAATTACATTTTCCCCCATTAGGAAAGCACTTCCTGCCCCTCTTTCTTTCTCTATATACAGCAGGTGGCAGCATTGCAATGGAGCTTTGCTGGCTCCTTCGCATAAGAAAAAGAGGTCTTTCCCCCACGTACTTCAGCTGCAGCAAAGTTCTATCTGGAAGCATTGTTGTTGTTGTTGTTTAATTCTTAAGTGTAAAGAAGAAGAAGAAGAAGAAGAAGAAGAAGAAGAAGAAGAAGAAGAAGAAGAAGAAGAAGAAGACGACGCCACCCGTCTGACTGGGTTTCCCCAGCCTTTCTGGGGGCTCCCAACAAAATATATAAAACACAATAAAACATCAACCATTTAAAGCTTGCCTTCAGATGTCTTTAAAAGTCATATAGATATTTATCTGTTTGACATTTGATGAGGGGGCAGGTTTCATAGGGTGGGTGCAACTACTGAGAAGGCTCTTTGCCTGGTCCCCTGTAACTTCATTTCTCACAGTGGGGGAACCATCACTCTAGGAAGTCCATAGAATCATAGAATCATAGAGTTGGAAGAGACCACAAGGGCCATCGAGTCCAACCCCCTGCCAAGCAGGAAGCACCATCAGAGCACTCCTGACATATGGTTGTCAAGCCTCTGCTTAAAGACCTCCAGGGAAGGAGACTCCACCACACTCCTTGGCAGCAAATTCCACTGTCAAACAGCTCTTACTGTCAGGAAGTTCTTCCTAATGTTTAGGTGGAATCTTCTTTCTTGTAGTTTGGATCCATTGCTCCATGTCCGCTTCTCGGGAGCAGCAGAAAACAACCTTTCTCCCTCCTCTATGTGACATCCTTTTCTATATTTGAACATGGCTATCATATCACCCCTTAACCTCCTCTTCTCCAGGCTAAACATGCCCAGCTCCCTTAGCCGTTCCTCATAAGGCATCGTTTCCAGGCCTTTGACCATTTTGGTTGCCCTCCTCTGGACACGTTCCAGTTTGTCAGTGTCCTTCTTGAACTGTGGTGCCCAAAACTGGACACAGTACTCCAGGTGAGGTCTGACCAGAGCAGAATACAGTGGCACTATTACTTCCCTTGATCTAGATGCTATACTCCTATTGATGCAGCCCAGAATTGCATTGGCTTTTTTAGCTGCCGCGTCACATTGTTGGCTCATGTCAAGTTTGTGGTCAACCAAGACTCCTAGATCCTTTTCACATGTACTGCTCTCAGGCCAGGTGTCCCCCATCTTGTATTTGTGCCTCTCATTTTGTGTTTCCTCTGCTGAATCATTTGCTCCAAATTCTTCAGGTCGGGCATTGTTTTCTTTTTTCGGAGAAGACTGAGGCAAAGAAGGCATTGAGGAGTTCAGCCCTTTCTGTGTCCCCTGTTTGCATTTCACCATCTTCTCCTCTGAGTGACCCCACTGTTTCTTTGTACTTCCTTTTGCTACGGACATACCCATAAAAGCCTTTTTTGTTGCTTTTAACCTCTCTAGCAAGCCTGAGTTCATTCTGTGCTTTAACTTTTCTGACTTTGTGTCTACATGTGCTGGCTATTTGTTTGAATTCCTCTTTGGTGGTTTCCCCCCTTTTCCATTTTTTGTACACATCCTTTTTTAATCTTAACTCAGTTAAAAGTTCTTTAGATAGCCACCCTGGCTTCTTTAGGCACCTTCCATGTTTCTGTCTCATTGGTATTGCCTGAAGTTGTGCTTTTACTATCTCCCTCTTAACAAACTCCCAGCCATCATGAACGCCCTTTCCATTTAGTATTACTGTCCATGGGATCTCACCCGAAGTCCAGGCTTCAAATACGACGCACCTCTTGATTTAATTGACTGGTGGAGGATCTATCTGACTCTGGCACTTAACAACACCACTGGATAACCTTTCCTCCTTTTGCGCCCATTGCCGTTCTGCATGAAAGGCACCCAAAGTGACTGTGTACAATCACTCAGAACTAAAGCCACACCACCCCCATCATCTGTATGCTTCTTTCCCCAAGAATTGTGCCCAAAGTGGCTCACAACATGTCAAATGAGCAGTAAGTATAGCAATTCAAAAAGCATGTTAGAAACAATCAATAATATCGAATTAAGTACCCCCCAAAAAAATAAATTCAAGCCATACACCAGTGTATAAAACTCTACAAATAAGCTAACCTAGCTTAACAGCTTATACTAAACAGAAGAGAGAATAATGCTAAGGCAAAAATGAAATGGTATAGAAAGCATTGCAGTGTTCTAGATGATGTACTGGCAGTGACTGGTGCCCATTGGAATTGTTGGGGCAGAAGGGAGAGAGGGCAATTGTAGGTGGAACCAGAGTCCATGGCAAGCAGAGCTAGAGGCAGCAAGTGGAGTCAACAAATTCTAGCTTTGACCCCATCCTCCTTCCTACTGAGCTTTACACGGGGCAACTCTGAGACCGAGGAGAAGGAAACTGGTGGGTGGCAGTGTCCTCCCTCCCTCCCTCCCTCCCTCCCTCCCTCCCTCCCTCTAGGCATGAGAGTGCCCCTTCCTTGGCCATGAGGGGAAGGAGGCACTGCTGCTGCCCCAGCCCTGAAGGCTCGGCCCAGGTGCCGCTTGGTGAGGGAGGGAGCCTGTCGTGGGGATGCCTGGTTGCAACCCCTCGCACCCTTACAAAAATCTGTGCCACGCCCCCCAAACACCGGCCCTCCCCATGCTATGCTCCTGTATTGTACTTCCTGTCTAACAGAGACGCTCAGTGTGTGGGGAGGTCTGAACGCTCAGTGTGTGGGGAGCTCACTCTAACAAACCTCTTTTTAATTCCTACACCAGTAATCTAGAAACTTTCAGCACTGTACCTAAGCCAAGTTTTATTGGTTGTGCAATTTTTTCTGAATGCTGTATGGAAAAGCACATGAATCTGAGCTTTGGAGAATTTGTAAGTACACCATTTTTAAGTACACTAACCTGATCTCGTTTTTTGACAGAATTACAAGCCTGGTAGATGATGAAGGGAACGCAGTGGATGTAGCCTACCTTGATTTCAGCAAGGCATTTGACAAGGTGCCCCATGATATTCTTGTAAAGAAGCTGGTAAAATGCGGTCTTGACTATGCTACCACTCAGTGGATTTGTAACTGGCTGACTGACCGAACCCAAAGGGTGCTCATCAATGGTTCCTCTTCATCCTGGAGAAGAGTGACTAGTGGGGTGCCACAGGGTTCTGTCTTGGGCCCGGTCTTATTCAACATCTTTATCAACGACTTGGATGATGGACTCAAGGGCATCCTGATCAAATTTGCAGATGACACCAAACTGGGAGGGGTGGCTAACACCCCAGAGGACAGGATCACACTTCAAAACGACCTTGACAGATTAGAGAACTGGGCAAAAACAAACAAGATGAATTTTAACAGGGAGAAATGTAAAGTATTGCACTTGGGCAAAAAAAATGAGAGGCACAAATACAAGATGGGGGACACCTGGCTTGAGAGCAGTACATGTGAAAAGGATCTAGGAGTCTTGGTTGACCACAAACTTGACATGAGCCAACAGTGTGACGCGGCAGCTAAAAAAGCCAATGCAATTCTGGGCCTCATCAATAGGAGTATAGCATCTAGATCAAGGGAAGTAATAGTGCCACTGTATTCTGCTCTGGTCAGACCTCACCTAGAGTACTGTGTCCAGTTCTGGGCACCACAATTCAAGAAGGACACTGACAAACTGGAACGTGTCCAGAGGAGGGCAACCAAAATGGTCAAAGGCCTGGAAACGATGCCTTATGAGGAACGGCTAAGGGAGCTGGGCATGTTTAGCCTGGAGAAGAGGAGGTTAAGGGGTGATATGATAGCCATGTTCAAATATATAAAAGGATGTCACATAGAGGAGGGAGAAAGGTTGTTTTCTGCTGCTCCAGAGAAGCGGACACGGAGCAATGGATCCAAACTACAAGAAAGAAGATTCCACCTAAACATTAGGAAGAACTTCCTGACAGTAAGAGCTGTTCGACAGTGGAATTTGCTGCCAAGGAGTGTGGTGGAGTCTTCTACTTTGGAGGTCTTTAAGCAGAGGCTTGACAACCATATGTCAGGAGTGCTCTGATGGTGTTTCCTGCTTGGCAGGGGGTTGGACTCGATGGCCCTTGTGGTCTCTTCCAACTGTATGATTCTATGATTTTTAACGTAACAAATGTGTGGTCTTTTTCTAGGCTAGAGGAAAAAAAGAAGTTTTGGGAACTCAGAAGGGCATATTTTAAAGGTCTAATAGCCTATATATATTTCCATGCATTACTTTGCTGCATGTTTTGTGATTTTAAATCTCTGCTGGCGTTCTCTCACCAAAGAGTACTTGCCCCAGGGAAGTACTTGGCATCCAGGGAATTCTGCTTTATATACCTATATTTACCATGCCACCAACAGTTATAAAATCTGTTCACCTCAAACCTGTCAGTAGGAAGGCAGCCACATTCTGCACTAACTGAAGTTTCTGAACCATTTTTAAAGGCACCGGGTGTAAAGCACATTGCAGTGTCTTAAGTCTCCCAAAGCATAGTAGCCAAGTTATCCCTTTCCAGATACAGTCATAAATGAGCCACCAGCCTAAACTGGTAGAAGGCACTCCATGCCACTGAGGCCACCTGTGCCTCAAGCGGCAGCAATGGATCCAAGAGAACCCTGGGTTAAGAATTCACTCCTTCAGAAGGAATGTGATCCCATCTACAGTAGGCTGCACAGCACTCAGCTGGAGAGAAGAACCACCCACTAGTAGCATCTCAGTCTGGTTTGGATTAGTTTTCAGTTTATTGAGCCTCATCCAGTTCATTGTTGCAACTAAGCACTGATTCAGCACATCCACTGCCTCACCTGCAGAAGATGAAAAGAAGAATTCTGTGTCTTTGACATACTGACAACAATGCACTTCAAAAGTCCGAATAACCCTATCTGGTAGTTTCATGAAGATGTTGAAGAACATGAGGGGCAGACCCATTTCCTGTAGGACTTCATACCTGACATACTCACAGAGCCAAGTGATGCTTCCTAAAAAAAATACCTTCTAAAGCTATCCATTCAAATAGGAGTGGAACCTCCGCAATGTGGTGGCCCCAAGTCCCTAATTCAGGCAGTTGTACCAGAAGGATACCATGACTGATGGTTTCAAAATATCAGAGGTCATTCAAGGAGGATCCACAAAGTGACACTCCCCTATCTCCCTCCTGACGCAGGTCCTTGTACAGGGTGACCAAGGCCTGAACCCCAGTTGAAATGGGGTTTCAAATTCCTCCAAGAGTATCGGGGTCCGAGGTTTCCATTCTCTCCTGGTGTGCTTCATAGCTGTTTCCCTCTAGGCAGTCATGGAACATTATGCCTTCTTCTGCCATTACATCCTGTGTGGGATTTTTGCGGAAATGAAGAATTTGTGCAGGTGGGTTGACAATTAGCAGATTCCATCAGCTATATTCTCATATATTCTGTATCTCATATTTTGTGCAGCCCATGTAGAAACCTAATCTGTTCCTGATAAGTCAATTGTTTTGGGGAAGAAAAATGGTTTTCATTTCAAAAAATTTAAATAGGTCTGCTCAGCATCTTCTGTGGTGGTAAATGCCCACAATTCCCAGTAACTTTAATGCTACAAGATCAAGCAATTTCTCCATTTTCTTTGTCAGCAAATATATTCTAAGTGAAAACACAGTAACGTGATGTTAATAGAGACCAGAACCAACAATTGCCAAATAACAAATATTTGATAGCAGATAACATAAACAGAGAGCAGCTCAAAGGGATGTCCCATCTTAAATTTATTTTTGCTCTATTGTCAGCTGTTTTATGAAGTCTTTCATGTTTTCATTGTTTAGTCATGTCATTTCTGATGACATCTGTAAGAATTTTCCCATTCAAATTAGAGGAACTATCTAGCCAGCTAAGCAGTTCCCAGTTTGCCTAGTTTTAAACTTCACTATGCCAAATAAAGCATTCCCTCAATTCTGCTGTAGTCCTTCTGTTAAACGTTCTGAATGGTTTGGAATGAACTTGATCTCCTTTTCAGTTCATGGCCTGTTACTGGGAGGGAGGTTGGAGGTGAATGGCAAAGCTGTCTTAAGGGATTATGAAAGTCAAATGACTGAGAACATGCAAATTAGAACAGGTGGGGTGCAGAGTCCCCCAGGGAAAACCAAGACAAAAGGAACCTAAGTAAGCAGCAGCTACAAGTTAATGCTTGAATTGCAGAAGGCAGGTGCTGCTAGCTCCCCTCCTTCCCTCTTAAATCTCAAGTGTGTGTTTGTGTGTCTGTCCCCTCATAGCATGATCAGCCGGGATGAACAGGGTTAGGATCCAGCAGATCTCTGGCTGAGCTGGGAGGTTCCTAATTCCTCATCCTTAGCCAGAGATACTCCATTGTGCCTGGTGGGTCTCAAGTTGGCATAAGCCCTAAAAGGGGGGCATGGCGGGGGCAGGAGCAGAGGAGAGGACTTAGGCTGGATCCAGTAAAAAGGCTGGTGCAATGCAAGAACTGTTGTAAAGGCTTGTTTTCCCTCTGCCAGCAGAGGCCAGATCAGCCAGCTAGGATCTGGTTTAACTTCACACTGACTTAATTTACATGGGATTGCTTTATGCCAGCTTGTTGTGTATAGGATTGCTCCCGCAACCAGTAATCAATAATACAATTCTGACAGTGTGCTCTTGCTATATGGCAATGCTATTATATTCATCAGTATCTATTTCTCATATTGTTAATCAATGGGACCAACTTAGTTCCATATTTTCCCCTTTTCAATTATTACATTTCTGACCTTTCCTCCCAAAGGAGCCCAAGGTGGGAAGCATCAAAGTAGCAAAATAATACAATTAAAAATGAAGTAAAAGCATACTTTAAATGTTTTTAAAATTTAAGAACATCTAAAAACCTTCAAAACAGTCACGTGCCCACACAGCCAATGATTTCAAGGTTGCCAGGAACAGTTTTCGTCCAAGCCTTGGTGAACAGGAATGTTTTAAAATTCTTCCTGAAAGTTAATACTGAGGAAACTGGATTAACCTCACCATGGAGGGCATTCCACAAATGGAGGGCCACTACGGAGAAGACCCTGTCTGAGAGGGCCTTTTTGTCTTCAGTCATGCAGCCAAGCTAACTGTGAGTTTATTGCGCATTTGTGCCATTTCCCAACCTTTCATGACTAGCCTCCCCTTATTTGTAGGTGGTTCTGTGTTCTTCCACTTTTTAATGTGCTTCTACTTTTTGCTCACCGACACACAGAGTTTCTTTCATGCCATTACTGCATACAGTGCAGCCACCCTGTTTAGAGCAGGACATCCCGGATTTACAGAAGCCACCCCAGCTTCTGATGCCAATCCTGGCTGTCCCCTTTGGCCCCACTCTGCCGCCTCCACCTCTGCCGTGGCTGTTCCAAAATCCAGCACTAAACTTGCCTGGGAACGTGCGCTTTTGGGTTCCGCACTCTCCTATTCCTCTGGTGCTGCTGCCAGAAGTGCAGTGGTGTGGGTAGGTGGCAGCAGGCAATGGTGGCAGGTAAAGGCGGGGGGTGGGGGGTGTGCAGTGGTGATGCATAAGGGCAGCTGGCAGCAGGATGGTGCCAATGGGGAAAAGTCACGTCCCAATTTGCCCTCCCTTGATGCTGGAGGGTATGTCACTGTCCTTACTCTGGAAACAATGCAAGTCTAGCTATTGATAGGTGAGGATCTGTGTTTGGGCTGTGCTTCTTCAGTGGGTAAATTCATTCGTTTGCTTGCTTGCTTGCTTGTTTCATAAGATTTATACACTACTTGATTGTAAAAAAACAACCCCAAAGCAGTTTACAAAAAGATAAAACAGTAAAACCAAGAAAAAATTACAATGCTACATTAAAACATACAAAGGTTAAAATACAAAACCTCCACTTTCTACGCATCCTGGCAGGCCTGTCTAAGCAGCAATGTTTTTAGCAGTCACCTAAAAGAGTACAGTGAATGCACCTGCCTGAACTCAATAGGCAGGGAGTTCCAAAGCTGCCACACGAAACAATCAAGTTCTTACAAATGCGGTCCATATAACTGTTGTGGTGCAGTCACTCTTGTGGTCCTTATCATGGCTCAAATGTGGATGCAGGCCAGTGACTGAGTGACCGAGTGACATGTATGCAGGGCCCATGAGGCAGACTGAAGCAGAGACTTGAGGAGAAGCAGTGGTGGCTTCTGGCGAGATCTCATAGAGCTTGCATGAAATCTTGCTGGAAGCCGCCATGAAACCCCAGTAATTTTCCTCTACATGAGAAGGAGGAAGGAGGCTGGGCAGAATGGCAGCCAGTCCTTTTAAAGGTTCCCGACTCTCACCCTTCTATGAGATCCTGGCAGGCCATGCAAGATGCAAGGCCACCCAAGATCTCACAAGAGTCTATTCCTTTCCCTTTGGCCATGGCAGCCATTGCAGATCCCTGCACAGTGGCCAATGGCTTCAATGAGTTCACCGTGCCATGACTTCTTCCAAACACAAACACGTTTCCTTGACATAGAAAGATGCCAGGAAGAGGAGTTCTGGCAAAGCTTTCCTTCTAATAGTTTTATCTAATAGTTTTATCTGCCAAAAGAGTGGGGTTTTTTGTTGTGTATTTTCATATAAAAGGGTGTTTTGTTACACGAGTCCTCAATTCCATGTGAATGCAAGTGCAGATTCATCACCACAAGAGCATACTAATATCTTACTTGATTACGTCTTAAACCCACCCCCCACCCCCGCAGTGAACCTGTCTGTTGCTTGAATGGTCCACTTTGTCCCCCTAAAACACAGAAGGGGAAATAACATGGCAGACTGTCTCAAACCTTCTATTCGGCCAGGGGGGTGGGGTGGGGGGAGCCAGCCATGTTATTCATCTGGAACACCATCCCAGTAATTGCAGCATCATGAGACAAAACATGCCCCAAGTCAAAGTGAGCTTTTGCTCAATATTCCCACAAGTCTGGGTTGGGAAGCCACATTGGCTATTCCAAAGTCCTGAGTTCACAGAGGCACAATACACATAGCTTAAAGGCCTCCAAGGATGAAAAATAGTTTACTTGCCAAATCCTCAAGGGCCATGTTAGTGGCTGCTGTACTGTATAGACAGTGGTTTGCACAACTGAAACTAAAGCAGCAACCAAGTTGGGGGTGGGAGACTGTCTTATTGATGAGGCCCCAAACAAAACAAGGCTGAACTGTGGCTCCCTCAGTTGTTGTGTCCCTTAACCAATGCTTTTTGCAAGTGTAAGACTATGGGATTTGATAACGTTTCAACTTTTGCTCTCTGGCAGTGAGTGCAGGACCACGTTTTGCAACTTATTTTAGGAAATACAGCACTATTTGGATTACTTTGTTGTGACAGGTGGAAGTGATGAAAAACATCTGGAAACCCTACAAAAGGCCTTAAAATGTCTAGCGGAATATGGGTTAAGAGCCAATAGCATAAAATGCTAATTTTTCAAGAACTCGATAGGTTATTGCGGGCACGTTACTGATGCAAAGGGCAGACATAAATCTCCACAAAAGATGAAAGCAGTTTTGGAAATGCCCAAGCCAAAATGTTTGTTACAACCAAGAAGACTTCCAGGATTTGTTAACTGCTACAGCTGATTTGTGCCAAACGCAGCAACTGCACTGAATCTTCTCATCTGTTGGGCAGGATGCAGACACATCCCATTTCTTATCACAAGATCTTAGTGATCTGAGACAGTGTGCTATATACAGGTATTCTGTTTGCCCCTCCTTATCATCTCAGCTTAGATGGCAATAAGAGTAGAACTCCAACTTTGAGTGGGTCCTGCGTAGGGAGAAATGTTAGACAGGAATTGGTTTTCAGCAGCACCACCAAGTTGTGGGCCAAAGGAAGGAACGACACAAAGACCAGTCACACCAGCAATGACATATCTTAACACCAACGGGCTAGAGTAGGTCAGCTGATCCACCCTGGTCCTTATAACAGTTTCCATGTCAGGTACTGATCTATTCAATTAGGAGACATTGGGCCTCTCCTGACTGGGATTGTATTGCATGCATAATCTGCAACATGTTCATGTCTATTTGTGGTGTGTTGTTTTTTCTTGCTCTGTTTCTTGTTCTGCAGTGCTTCCCCAATGCTACCACATTATTGCTGCCCAGACACACACACAAAACTCAGAACATACGTATGAGAAGTTATGAGATCTTAGCAGGAAGTTACAGGATATGTATCTACAGTGGTACCTCTGGTTACGTACTTACTTCGTTCCGGAGGTCCGTTCTTAACCTGAAACAGTTCTTAACCTGAGGTACCGCTAATGAGGCCTCCCGCTGCTGCCACACCGCCGGAGCACGGTGAAGTTCTTAACCCGAGGTACTACTTCCAGGTTAGCGGAGTCTGTAACCCGAAGTGTTTGTAACCCGAGGTGTTTGTAACCCGAGCTACCACTGTATTGAAATGAAGCAATTTAACCACCCCTAAACTTTTTCAGGCACAAATCGTACTGAAAGCAGGATTGCATATGACTGTCCAGTAGTATCATGAGTGCAAATCACCAGTGCACATATGGAGGGTCCCTCTCCTCTTGTTTGTTCTGTCCCAGAAACAGAGCTTTGTTTTTTAACATGCATAATTCAGTCCTGAATAATGAGTAATTG
This sequence comes from Podarcis bocagei, assembly GCF_964188305.1. Classification (NCBI taxonomy): domain Eukaryota; kingdom Metazoa; phylum Chordata; class Lepidosauria; order Squamata; family Lacertidae; genus Podarcis; species Podarcis bocagei. The sequence continues at coordinate 2,179,221 of NC_138133.1, forward strand.
GAAAGGCACAGGGTGGTTTCAAAATAGATTGGGCTGCTTCCCACAGCTACAAATACAGTTTCAAGTCAAATGTTGTACGTATCTAGTTGGTTCAGCCAGTTCTGGTGTGTGTGACTGGAGTGGGATCTTTGCCAAGCAAAGTTACTGGAGTAGGATGCTAAATAAACAATCCTGGGCCTGATCTACGCATAATGAGGTCGTGGCATCCTGACGTGATAGGCTGTAGGCGGGTTCAGTGACCAGGGTGGGGAAAGGCAGCACAGCTGTTTGACCTGGATCTCCAGCTCAAAGTGGGGCTCAAAAGACACTTGTTAATTTGGGGCATGTGATAAGTTGCACAAGTTTTTATTCGCATCAGACCCAAATGTTTCATACGCTCCACTGTGTTGGAGAGGGTTATTGCTTTTTATTATTATGTTATGTATTTTGTGTTTTAAGTTGTAAACTGCCCTGTGAACTTTGGGTGAAGTCCAAAGTCACCTATGGTGGTTAGGGCCTGTTGAAGGTCAGGTTGCAATTAATGCAGGAGCCACGACCCAACAAAAGTTAGTTTGGCTCAAATCTCAGTTTGAAACCAAAATAAAAAAAATCCTTCCAGTAGCACCTTAAAGACCAACTAAGTTATCTGAAGGTATCTGAAGAAGTGTGCATGCACACGAAAGCTCATACCAAGAACTAACTTAGTTGGTCTTTAAGGTGCTACTGGAAGGATTTTTTTTATTTTGACTATGGCAGACCAACACGGCTACCTATCTACAGTTTGAAACCAGGGATACTTGGAGTGAAATTCTGTGCATGCCTGCTCAAAAGGAACTCATTGACTGAGCAGAGGACTGTATTCTTCAGACTGCAACTGCAAATTTGAGTTCTTTGAAGCCAGTGCAACTAACCTTCGTTAGATTTGTGCCCAGAATCTACAAATCATTGGTTTACTCCAGGCTGAGTCTTGGATAATTTAACCAGATAAAATAATGAGTCAGATCAGCCACACTTTAGGCTTCGAAATATGTGTGCACTCTAATAGTGGATTATTCAGGTGAATTTATTGCAAAGCAAAAGGTGACATGTACTGTTAGTTTGGTAAATAGTTGAACAATCACAGAAGGGCTCTTCCTAGTGGCATTAAAACAACTGCCATGTGGTCATCTATTAAGGATAATAGGCCTGGGAAGAAATGTTTGAGATTCTAACTAGTAGACGAGATGCCTGAGGATTCATGATTATATATTTTTTTTAAATAATTTTTATTAACTGGCCAATCACATCAAATTAAATCACATCATATAAATTCCGAATTACAAAGCCAAATTTTTAAATTTTGTTGGGGGAACCCATACTTCAAGATCCAAAGGGGGATTCAGATCATCTTCTTATTACTGCGTTAATGTCCAAATCAGTCCCAATCAGTCCAAACAAAGTTCATAATTCTATCCAGTCTTATCTTGGTGTTTCCACATCATATCTTAGTCATATAATTTCTCTTTTTCCTTTACGATCTCTTCTGTTGGCCTCCTTAAGCCGATAGCAAGTATAATAATCCTGTGTGGATTTCCCGTTCCTCCACTAAGTCCAGATGGTTTCCATATATCTCCTTCGTAGATAACATCGCTCTTTCTATCGTAAATTTTGGCATTTGTCGCTCTTAAGTCCCACCGAGGAGTTGATCCACGATATGTAAACAACTCTATTTCTCTCTTTCTCCTCCCAGACCCAAGAGCTCCAACAATGCCTCCCAAAATGGCGACGGCATTTTTAACTGCGTCATTCCAAAACTCTTAGCTTTCCAGCTTCATCTTGAAAAATTGCTTTGGATCGAAAGTTTATCTCCACACAGCCTTAAATCCACAGCTTAAGTCCTTAGTTTCTGACTCATTAGGGGAGGGGATTCTTGTTAAATCACATTAAAAAAAGGAAGGCAGGTTTTCTCCCCCCTCCCCCATTTGTCATACCGTATCTTGACGTATCTTCTCATATTTTATTCTTGTCTTGTTATCAGAGATCTCTTCTGTCAGCAGTCTTTACTCCCCTTTTTTCCTTGAAGCATGTGCAATTAATCTCGACCAAATTGTTTCTTTTAAAGATCATTGCAACTAGCGGCGCGAATCAGGGACGGCATCCAGGAGAGCCGGAAATCCCACAGGAGGGCTTTGTGCCTAGTGCCCCCACCCCCACAAATTTTGGGGTGGTATAGGGCACAGCAGGCAAGGGCCGCCCCCCCCACAATCCGGGGGGGGGTAGGGAGGCTAATTACCCCCATCATAGCCTCCAAATTACCTCGTGTGGGTCGAAGAGATGTTATTGTCAGCCATCTTCCGATGCGCCACCTAGTGGCCCCCCTGAGGATTCATGATTATAGTCCCATGAATGGTTACTGGCTTCCCCTTGCTCTGTGCATAGTGTGCGGCAGGGCCATTTTGAGAAACGCTAGGTTTGGTCATTCTGCTGTCCATCCAACATGGTGAAGTAGATTTTGCAGCATGAAACCAATTTATTTTTCATTTATTACAGTTGTCTCCCCCCCCCCCCTTTGCTGCAAGGAGCTCAAGGTGACCCACATGGCTCTCTTCCTCCCTCTTTTATCCTCACAATCACCCAGTCAGGTAGGCTAGGCTGAGATGCAGTTACCGTATTTTTCGTCCCATAGGACGCTCCGTCCCATAGGATGCACCTAGTTTTTTGGGGGGGAAATACAGGAAAATATTTTTCCTTTCCCCCCCAAAAACCAGGTCGGGGAAACCGAACCAGGTCGAGGAACAGCGGGATGGCAGCGCTACGCCTCCCTGCTCTCCCCCGAGCTTGTGGGGCTGGCCGATGTCTGCCCGGCACGCAGGGCGCTCTGCTTCAGGGCGCCTCACCCGCCGGGCGGCAGGCTGCTATCCGCAGCATGGGGAGCCCTACAGGGAACTCCTGCAGGGCTCCCCACACTGCGGATGTCTACCCGGGGCGAGGGGCGCTCTGCTTTCAGCACGCCCGGCGCTCCGGGAAGCAGGCTACTATCCGCAGCCTAGACAGCCCTGCGGTAACTCCCGCAGGGCTGCCTAGGCTGCGGATGTCTTCCTGAAGCCTGGAGAGCGAGGGGGGTCGGTGCGCACCGACCCCTCTCGCTCTCCAAGCTTCAGCGAAAGCCTGCATTCGCCCCATAGGACGCACCCAGATTTCCCCTTCATTTTTGGAGGGGAAAAAGTGCGTCCTATAGGGCGAAAAATACGGTACTCACCCCAGGTACTCATGGCTCAGTAGGGATTTGAACCCTGGTCTCCCAGGTCCTAATCCAGCATTGACCATTACACCACACTGGCTAGAACCATTGCATTGATAATAATTATGGCTGTGTGCCTGCAGATCATATGTGATATACAATCTTGCTTCTATATTCCACTCTGGAAAACAGAGGTACATTTAAAATTTTGGAAGTTGTTGCATGATAGAATCACTTGTGAGTCAATTCCTTTTAAGTCAACTTTTCCTTCTTCAGAATAAATTGTTAAGGGATCCCTCCTGTATTTTTGATATTCATTTTAATCAAATAAATAAACAAATAAATCAGTTACTAAAAATATCTACAGCTTCTTAACCATGACTGTTTTGGTATTACAACATTGATCAGAAGCAGGATTTTGTGGCTGACATTGACTGAGAAACCAAATCATTGCCATCTCCATGAAAGTGTCATGGCATAATGATTCCTATTTTATGGAAAAGCAGCTTTGGTGACCAGTAAGATTGAAATGAATGTGCACTCCATCCACACACACACCTTCTTAATCAAAAGTATATCCTCTGCAAAGTTTAACAGCGAATGTTCTTGGATTTGTAAATATTCAGTGAAGATTTGATATCCAGCATGATCTGACCATTCAACATCTGGTAGCATCTGACACGCATCAAGCAATACTTTACAAGCATCTGAGAACCAACATGCAATTGCAGTCAGCAATTAGCTGTGCTGGGCAGCATTTAGCACGATCTGACGTGCAGCAGCTGATATTTGATGATTGGCATGGCAGAGAAGCCAGCATTTATTTATTTTATTTCCTAATTAAAGCCCTTGATACATTTTACAATACTGTATACTAAAACAATAAAAGGATACCTCATGAAACAAGAATGAACCCTCTTAAATTGTTTCAGGGCTTCTAGCCCCTTCTGTTCATGCTTACTCAGAAGTAAGTCCCACCTTTATTCAGCAGAGTTCGCTCTTACAAGAAGTTTTGCCTAGAACTGCAGCGTCAGGCCCCGCAAGAAGCTGCCCTCAGCGCTGCAAGAGCTGTATGGCTGCACAACCATTGGCTGCCTTTTTGTGGAGCATATTGTGCCCCTCTTTTACTTAGGATTAGTTTAATTCTTGAGAAAACAATTGTGCCATTTATTTTAAATATATGTAAAAACAACTTGTACACCTCACATTCACCTGAAACCATACAATGTTACATTTTCTATTGATACAGGTCAAACACTTCTTAACACTATGATCAATGTTTTAAAGTACACTTTGAAATTTGCACCTATCATTTTGCAAGACACCTTCAGTGAATTGAAATAGCTTTGTATTTGATTTCACCCTCAAACAGTGCAGATACTTTTCTCTATTCTATAATTTATACCTGTCTCTTTGCACCCTCAATTGATTGCAGATGCAAAATTTAAGGCCAAGCTGAGGCCACTTTAAAAAAGTTGAGCTGTTTCCATTTATTTTGTATATAAATCTACATTCACTGTGATCCATCTCTCTGCTGATATAATGATATGATGATATGCATGTTTAAGGCTTTTCCTATTTTATTTTAGAGGGTTGAAATATGTGCAAGTGTATTTCATGAAAAGAAGTGAGCCGAAATTATCAAGTTAGCAAAATTAGTGACTTTTTTGCAATGCCTAGAAGATACATGTTTAAAATGCAATATTGAAAATGTGCTTTAATTCATGGAGGGATCCAAATGTTCAAAATATGTTGTCTCAATATAATATATTTCTGCCTGAAGGTGGAGATGAGCGCCACACACCACAGTCAAATTTGACTGAACTTAACCGTCCAGGGGTCCTTTACCTTTACATATAACAGTGCTTTTTTTCTTAAAAAATGTTTAGGGGTACTCTCATTTTGACTCAAGCAAATCACCATTTTATAGTTCAAATCGGGAAAATAAATACAGTAAATGGACAAACATACAGAGATTCAAAAAATGTTTAGGGGAATGTGTACCCCCAGAAAGAAAGCACTGCATATAAACAATCATATTCATATTGACACATACATATAAAATTTTGAATAACCACATCTGACATCACTAAAAAAGTAGTATTATAATTAGTAAAAGAGCATCTTACATTCACTTCTTAAAATCATTAAATCAAACCAATTGTTTAACCAAAATTTGTAGATTTTCTTCCAGTATTGGAAAAAGCTACTGTTCCAATACTTTAATTTTCCTGGAAGCTACCTTGTTTTCCATTGTTATTAAAATTCTACTTGTGATAATAAATCAGCATTATAACTTGAATGTACCTCTCTAAAATACCCAAAATTGGCACAAGTTGTCCAGAGGAATTAAATCACTGTTTTAATTGATGTTACAAGACCTTTATTAAGACTAACTAAAATGCTCATAACCCTGAACAAGCTTTTGAGTTTCCCAGAACATTTCATCAGGCTGGATATTAAGTGTTTGTTTAGGGGGGTGGGACTGGCTTGGTGTTAAAGCAGCACAGACAGAACTGAAAGTCTTAAAATAAAATGCAGGATATTAGGCAACAGATTTGATTAGGTTCTACCAGGTGTTACATAGGTTTCAGATTGCATCCAGGGTTGCTGGGACACAGAAACCCATTTTGAAAATATAAAATCCACAGTCACCTGGTTTTGTCACAAGCCTTGAACAAAACACACAGATCTCAGTTAAAAAACAAAATGAAACAGAAACATGGAGGTTTTTATATTCGCAACATTGGAGATTAATTTTGGGTGGTGCTCTAGTTTTATAAAATATATAGAAGGCAAATTGCATAGCATTACTTTGTGGTTGAAGGGAATGTAAAACTCAGGAAACGTAAAGCCCCATCTTCAGGTGGCAGAAATTTATAGTTCTCCTCCATTTTAGTTTTTAGTACTTTCCCAATAATCACTAAATGAGAATTGCACTGTCTTTAGCTTACACACAGTGCCAAGAGTTAGGATACACATCTGGGTAAGTTTTTCCTCATCTCCATGGAGTAAGATGCCAACATATTAAAATCTTACAACAGTTTCCTGTGAGACCAAGACAAAGTAACATACAGCCTAAATTTCAATAGACAAGAGTCAACGGAGGAAAGAGAGAAGGCAAGTATCGGCAAATGTGATTATGTGTACCCATTGATAATATTTAAGTATTATTTTAAAAAAATGTTCAACATTTTTTAAAAAACTGTATACCTCATGCTGCAAATTGCATGTGCATCCGTTTTTGTAGAAGAATCTATATGCAAGTAGATTACTGGGCGGAACAATGCAGGAAAGGAAAAAAACATTTTCACTGCCTTGGCTCTTCTGCGCCCGATTCTCAGTATTATGCATGTCAAAATAAGCCCCCTTGATTTTAATGCAGCTTTTTTCCAAGTAAGGGCTCATTGTCGTGTTACTGTTAACTATTATTATTGACTATCATTGGTATGCTCCTTTTCCACACCTGAGATGCACAGGGTTGTATGCAACAGTTACGCTCAACTGATGGTAAGGCTTCTCTCAGTGGAGCAGGGCACCTCTTCCTCTGTTCAGCTGTATTCCTCTTAATCTGCCGTGGAAAGCCTTCCAGTGCTCTACAGCAGATTTTGGGTGTGTGCAGGGCTGCAGTGGGGAGGTGGATTAATGGAAATGATCTCCCTTTCTCTATTGTGCTGATGGAAGCTGAGTGACACCAACATCAAAATACTGGCTGGTAAGGCGGGCGAGTCCTGTTGAAGCCGTGGTCGCTTAGTTGAATGCAGAAATGATGGGCAGCACATGCCATTGCTCTCCAACAAACCAACTGAGCTAGCCTTCACACACTGTGCATAGTTAAACTGTGGAATTTTCTACCACATATGTTGTGATGGACGCCAACATGGAGATTTGACAAGTTTATGTAGGATAAGGCTTTCAACAGCTACTAGCTATAATGGCTGTGTTCTCCCTCCACTGCTGGAGACAGTAGGACTCTGATAGTTTAAAGGTGAACCTGCCTCATTCAGACTTACTGAAACAATATGCACACTGAAACACAGCGACCTTTGACATTTGCACTTCTCCAAATCTGGTAACACAGTTCTCCAGCTGAGTAATGTGGGGGGTGGGGTGGGAATGGATATATTTGGTTAAATGTGTATTAAAAGATGCATGGACTGGTAAAAGTAACATACAAAATACATTATACTAGGGGCATTTGTTGAGAAGATGAATCTCCACAAGGACTTATTTTATTTTATTTTTAAAATGCAAATGTGGAAATATGAGAACTGAAGTTAAGGTTTGGAAAACTGAGAAACCAAAATGGACCGATTCATCCTAGCCTCTTAATACCTGACTGCACATGGGAATCGCAAGCGGTGAGAGTCCTCTTTTGCTCAGGTCCTGCTTGTAGGCTTCTGGGTGGCCACCATGAGAGCAAGATGCTGGACTACATGAGCCTTTCTTCTGATCCAGAAGGGTTCTTCTTGTCTTTCTATGCTCTCCTGCAGTTTGGTCCAGTACAAGATGTAAAGTCCAGAATCCTCTTGTCAAAATTGCCAACCAGATACAATCCTAAGAGGAACCCTGTACTGTGATAGCATCAAATCATAGAATTGTAACACTGGAAGGACCCAAATGGTCACCTAATCCAACCTGCTGTATTGCAGAAATCTCAACTAGATCATGCATGACATATGACCACCCAACCTCTGCTTAAAAAACCACCAAGGAAGGAGAGTCCACCACTTTCCAAGGAGGTTCATTCCGCTGCCAAACAGCTCTTCCTGATGTCTCAATCTCTTTCCTCGTAACTTGAAGCAATTTGTTTAGGCTCTACCCTACAGAACAGGAGAAAACAAGCACGCTTCATCCTCCATGGGACAGCCCTTTAGATACATGAAGCTGGCTATAATATCTTCTCTCAGTCTCCTCTTTTCTAGTTACAGGTAGGTAGCCGTGTTGGTCTGCCGTAGTCGAAACAAAATAAAAAAATTCCTTCCAATAGCACCTTAGAGACCAACTAAGTTTGTTATTGGTATGAGCTTTTGTGTGCATGCACACTTGTTATGCACACGAAAGCTCATACCAATAACAAACTTAATTGGTCTCTAAGGTGCTACTGGGAGGAATTTTTTTATTTTGTTTCCTCTTTTCTGTGTCATGATCCAAGACTGCCAGATACACACTCCTGTTTTCTAACATATTGTGCCTTTTTGTTTGATTTTAATTATAACCCGCTTGGATCAATCATGTCTAGGAAGGTGGTGTCATAAATAATTTAAATATAATGAATGGATTGATAAACTTATATTGTACATTTGCTCCTTGAGGGAGCTTCAGGGCATTCTGGCAGTCATCCATGCAGGCGCTCCTCTGACTCGCCCTCACTTAGGTTTAGTCTGGTATCAGTAGCGTAGGGCTTGAGACCATAGCATTAGTTGTCCAGCTTGCTAGCAGGACATCATATGACAGCTAAGTTACATTATCTTGATTTGATTCCATGTAGGAGGACATGTAGACTCAACTCCTGAGCCCACGCACTTGGGAGTAAGTCTCACTGATGTTGATGGGGATTACGTTTGAGTAGAAATGGATGAGATAGCACTGCAAATCAATTAAATCAGTTGATTAATCAACAAACATTTAGTTTATTAATTTAGTGGAATATTTTAATTGGTAAAGGGGAGGCTGAAGAGCCGACTTGTTTGAAGCAATTAATTTCTGGAGTTGTTGTTTACTGTAGATTTGATTTCCTTGCAGGAAATTCTTTGAGGAACAGCAGAGTGATATACAGTGGTACCTCAGGTTAAGAACTTAATTCGTTCTGGAGGTCCGTTCTTAACCTGAAACTGTTCTTAACCTGAAGCACCACTTTAGCTAATGGGGCCTCCTGCTGCTGCCGCGCGATTTCTGTTCTCATCCTGAAGCAAAGTTCTTAACCCGAGGCAATATTTATGGGTTAGCGGAGTCTGTAACCTGAAGCATATGTAACCTGAAGCGTATGTAACCCGAGGTACCACTGTATTTGACCAAACCATTTAATGCTTTGCTGGTCTTATTCAGCCACATCCATAGCCTGCATGTGGAGATTCCTGCATTGCAGGGGTTTGCATTAGGTGTCCCTTCCAACTTTACAATTCTGTGATTCTGTGATTTATTCAAAAGGAAAATCCAGGTATCCTGGCCAGGTCTCGTGCATTCCCAGAAGAGACCACATGAGGGATGCCAGCTGTATGAACTGGTCTACTGCTATGCCAGCAATGACCTGGTTGGTAGATGCCAGGATCAAACTGGCCAGAAGTGTGATGGAACTGGAAACAATTTTCCTTTCTGGTGCTCAGTAGAACATCTTGAGCTTCCACATAGTCAACTAAATTAGAAACAATCATACATACCTAATACTGAGTAGCAGGTTTCTATAATGAGAAACTTTTCATAGCAGTCCTTTTCAGTTGTGCCCCCTGCCGCACGCAAATGCTCATCCCATTTAGGCCTTACCAGAGCTAACAGTAACATCTTTCTGGCATGACATTAAGACCTACCCCTTATCCTAGGCAGATGCTGAGATGTGATAAATTGGTTACCTTGGCTCATGTACATCTTCTTTTTTTTTCGTTGTTGTTTTAAATTAGTGGGTATTGTTGCTTTACTAATTTTGTTGTTGCATTGATTTTAAATCTTCTTTTTCTTGCTCTTTCAGTGAGTCGCCCAGAACCTGTTGTATGAGGCAATAAATTAATCCTTATAATAATCAGTAGTACAGGACAAAGTGATCTGTTTCTTACATCTTGGACGAGTTGATACATTACTGTTTTAATCCTTACACCTATAGAAGTAAAATATGAATAGAACAATGTTATGATTGTCTATGTTTTAAACAGAACACACACAGTTTTAATTCCATTAAAGTTTGATTTTTAATTATTCCCCCATCCCTGTTTTTAGCTGTAAGCTGCCTTGAGTCCCAGTCAGGGGGAAAGGGGGGGAATTATCATCTAGTTGTCAGGGAACAACAATGGCCAAACAGCTTCCTGTTGAATGTATATCCAGTCACAAACCTGGAATTACCTCTACACAATGTGTTAAATGGCCTCTACGCTGCCTCTTTCATTATGCTAGCAAGCACTTTTCAGTCACAACTATGCACATGGATTGAATCAAGAAGATGGAGGATACAAAAAAAAAATCCCTTTCATTTATTTAAAAGAGAAAGTGCAAACCTCAGACTGCAAACGGGTGGGAGTTGCTTCAGAGGGCTGTTCTTGTCCATGGTGTGGTTGGCAGGCAATCTATTTTCATGTCCTCTAAGGGGTCACTGCTGGGAGCTGAAATGGGCAGGGGCAGAGCCAAAATGGGTGGATCCAACCCCTTTATCTCTCTGCCACTCCTCCGTTTTTCTCTCCTTACCATTTGTATGAAATCAGACCAAGGGCCACATAAAGTTAGGCCAAGGCCTGCACCTGCCCCACAGGTGAACCATCCCTGGTGTACACACTCATCCCAGCATTGTCTTGGGGTATCAGGAGTTGTGATGGTGTTTCCAAACCCGCAAACCCATTTTGAGCAGAAATGACAAAAGGACACCAGAAACATGGAGAATGGCGGCTCTATCTTACCACTGTTAACTGTCCTAGAAATTGTTGTCCATCCATAGTCCTGAACCGTTGTTCCAAGTCCACACATGAAAGCCTGTCAGAGCTGTTAACTCATCCAAAAAAAAGGTTTGCATTTACCTTTGGAGCATTCATGTTAAAAGTCACATATCTTGCCATCCTAAAATCATTGCCATGCTAACTATGTCAGGTGTTGGACAGAGCATCTCACCCTACTGATCCTGCAAAAGCTTAACTCTATATTTAAATAACAATTATAATATTGAAACGGGCCAGGAGAATTTTTGCTTGGACATCTGTTTGACGTATAATAGGAGGCTATTTTAAAAGTTGCTCCACAAAAACAAATAAAGTCTTCCACATTCCCAAGGAGAGAAACCATTTAATCGAGTCATACAGTTCTTTCAAAGAATGTAACATTTTGGCAGGAGGTGGATGTCAGGACAAAGAGAGCCCAGGAGATTTATAAGGGCTAATTTATGTCTCCAGCAGTTAAGGCATGTTTCTGGGCAGCCTTGCTCACCACGGGCAGTATTTTCCTTCCTGCACATTTGTATTGTTTCAGTTTATAATAGCAGCACGTCTTGTGAGCTCATTTATTGCCTAGCATGAAGGTACGGCTACCCCATTTGTTACAGGTTGATATCAACACCTAGCCTGAGATGACTTGCTGCCCTCTGGATGTGCATACTATAGGTGATGAAATCATCTATTTATCTACACCTTATTAGATGTGTTTGATTGACTAGGGATCCATTTTTTTGTTTAACCAACTGTGCAGGATACTGGCGAGGAAGTTTCTGGGTTGTACCACTGTGATGTTTCAAAACAGCAGTTAAAATAATTATCATAATATGGGGCCGCTGGGCAAGTTTGTAACACATGTTTGGTGCGCTCTAAAGAAGATGGTAGGAACCAAAAATATAAAACATATGGAAAACTCATCCAGCTCTAAAGAAAATCAAAACCCTGCTGTCCCTCCTTTATAAATTGGGAACTGTACAGTAAATGTTTGGGGTAGCCCAGGCCACCAGTAGGTCTTTCCTGCCATCAGTGAACTTGTGACCTTATTTCCTCAGAGGGCTGTTAAAATGAAGTCAGAGGGCAGTCGAGTTATTTGCTAGCACCAGGTTCACTTGTGTGGTCTCAAAAGTTAACAGATTTCTTCCTTTTTTTAACCAAGAGGTTCGTGGGGAAGTGGAAGGGGCAATAGATTAGCTCATCACAACAAATATTATGTTGTGACATGTGGATCGCAAGGTTAGGAGAGTTTATCAGAAGAGCATGTATCTTCATTTACATACAGTTATCAGAAATTGGTACATGGAGCTACTTTACAGCTAGAGATGGGTCAATTGATCATTCCAGAATAATGGAGATGGGACAAAAGAGCGATTTCAGCTCAGGGTGCATCTACTAACCCTGCTCTCAATTCTGACACAAATGTTTTTCAGGGTTTCACAGGTTTCCAAAGTGAAGTGGTAACTGTCTCCAAAGGAAACAAGGGCACTAAACATTTTTTTTTAAAAAAACAACACTTGTCTTTTTCTGGATATATTTCTACCTGACTGAAATAATTGTTTTAAACTTGCAAATCAATGCTAGAAAATTTTCGGCACAGCCGAATTTGTAACTTTAATCTATTTTTCTTTAATCTATTTTTCTTTTATTCCATGACTTTGTAGCTTTTTAGAGTATACTTCTGAGGAAACAAGCTGGTTATTAAAAGTTACAACATAAACAATTTAGACCCTAATATCTGAAAAACCATCTCCATCCCTACCAATTGTTGTGGTGTTGAGATCTGCAGAGGGGGCTGTGTTGGCAGTTCTGCCACCCTTGGAAGTGCAGGGTGTGGTGCCTGGAACTCCTTCCCCACAGAAGTGCATCTAGCACAGATGAGGAGAACCTTTCACTCCACAGATGTTGTTGAACAACATCTCCCATCATCCCTGACCATTGGCCACGGTTGATGAGGCAAGTGGGAGTTGTACTTTGGAAACATTTGGAGGGCAGAGGTTCCCCACACCTGGTCTAGCATCTTCATGGTACAGGTCTCACTGAATGCTGTTGACATACCTCTTCACCTTGGCCTTTGACCATTAAGGTATTTTGTTTTTGTGGTGTGCCTCATTTGCTGAATTTATATTGCTCTGGTCCATTTTGGAATGGCCTTATGTATTTTATCTGTTTTAAAATTGTATTTCCTAATTGTGCAACCTGCCCTGAAACCTCATTCAAAGTGAAAGGCGAGAGGTCGTTATCATTTTCTGTTGATTAATTAATTAATTAATTATTAATTAATTATTATTGCCTCATGGGGAGCAGGATCTTTTGCAGTGCTGTGAGCCTTCCAGCCTATGTTCAGCATATATATGTGTAGAATCATAGAGTCATAGAGTTGGAAGAGACCACAAGGGCCATCGAGTCCAACCCCCTGCCAAGCAGGAAACACCATCAGAGCACTCCTGACATATGGTTGTCAAGCCTCTGCTTAAAGACCTCCAAAGGAGGAGACTCCACCACACTCCTTGGCAGCAAATTCCACTGTCAAACAGCTCTTACTGTCAGGAAGTGTAGAACTATACCGCATATGTCTACGGTTACCTTCATTCGAAGGACATCATATGTGGGGACCCTAGATGCCCCTCGCCCCTGGGTGACAGGGATGTGCATCACAGTAGTGTAGCACACAGCCCCAATCTCTAAGCAGTGCGAGGTTCCAGTCACTCAGCCAGGGTCCGTGTTTCCTTTTGGAAATGAGACACAGTAGAGACTGTACTGTCTATATGATAGATGGTTTCTTTACACATATATACAACCTGTGCCTGCAATGGAGGGGTTTACAGGATTAATACCCCAAAAGGGTCTTGTTTCTTCCATAGCTGCAGCCTTGGATCCCAGCAGAAAGCAACCATGGTGCTCTGCCTCTGCCTTTTCCAGCCTGCAACCTTCCCCCCAATAAGTCACATCACAGCCATCTCAAATTCCACTTCAACTCTGCTTTTGTCTCCTAAGAGCTGGAGGAGGGGACCCTCCCATTTGCCTCCTTCCTAAGGGCTTGTCACCTTTCTTTTCTTCTCCTGATGGCCTATCACAAATTACCTCATCAGAAACTGGCCTGGGGTTTTTTGACTGTCACCCAGAAGCCCATAACAAGAGGAGTCTAAATCTAATAACACAAGGGAGTCTGGCGCTCACAAACTCATAGCACTATATGGTTTATGTGTGCAGCAAGACCATTAAGTTCAGTGTCCGCCCCCCCCCCCCGAAAAAAATCTTCAGGGCCATCTTCTCCCTACCCCTACCCCTCACTAGACTCTTCCAACTAGCCACTCTCTGGACTCTGAAAACTCAGGTCCTAAACCTCTGCTGCCTTGCAGGATATCTTTGGAAGAAGAAAAGGCTAAAGGGTAAACCCGACACAAATCCAGAGTGGAGTCTCTGAGATGGCTGGATGGAGCGTTGTACGCCTCTTTGCAGCAGCTCCCGCAGCCAAGCTGGTGCCAAACGTATTGCTCTGCTTTCCTTTGGACCACATCAGCAAGGTCAAGAGGGGGTCTTGTCATTCACTGAAGCTGTCCTCTGTGTACGTGCAGCAGCTGCCTCAAATGCACACACCTCAGCTTAACCATGGCTTAGGTTTTCAAATCAGAAGCTGGAAGCTGGTTTGATGGAAAACACCCCAAACAGCAGGATTTCTCAAAAAGCTACGGAAGCATATAGGTTGCAGCTCAAACATCAGTGGCGGGAGCACACCAGAGTTTTTTGGAAATGGTAAAGTGTACACAGCCAAAATCCTGCCTCAGTGGTGGTGGAACATCTGGATGGTGTACCTTCTTCCTCCATCCCTTGAAAGTGCAGCAGGTATTATTAGTATTAGTATTATTAACATTCCTGGGCTAGTATTGGGGCCAGCCAATATTCTGTTTAAGCTTTACTTCTAGCCTGTTGCTCATTGATAGACCAAAGATTCTAAAATAACCTACCAGAGGTGCAGGTGGGGAGAATAGTCGATAGAATTACCATACATAAAGCAAAATGGTACTGGAACAGCTGAGGACATTGCTGAATGCACACACTTCCAGGAGTCAGTGGAAGTCCCAAACTAGCAATGAGGGACTAGTCAGAAACTGGGTGTGGACCAACAAGCTGACACTCAGTCCAGAGAAGTTAGACGTGCGTTATAGGAAAGACGCACTGCCCCCCTGCGCTCCTTTGAGAGGAAGTGCAGGATACAAATTTAACAGAATACAGAAACAAACAAAATTGTCCATCCTTTCAGTCTATTTGGAAAGTCAAGTGCCACTATATAGGCATTTTGTTGTTAAGGAAATGAGGTCACTTACTCATCTGCATGTGCTTGGCCACTATTATTTATCAACAAAGAGGGGGAAATCCAACTTTGCTTTTGGGAAAGGATGGGAGAAGAAGACAGCGTTGAACGTTTGTTGTCTTCAACAAAGCCACACGGGGGGCAACTTCCATTTGCTCCTCTTTTCAATTAAGTTTGCATTTCTAGTAAGCTGGCCTTAGAGATAAAATATTGATTGGCCTTCTTGAGGCCCTTAATAAAGTCTGTACTGACTTAGATGCATAGCCTGCAAGTTATTATGCACCCTTTGATACTCCCCTGACTGTCTTGGCTAAAGAGGTAGGATAAGTGAGTTTAAAACTTTGACATAGTGCCCTGGTCTCTTTGCTAGCATGTTACCTCTTCAGACTCAGTTCATCAAGAATCCTGCAGGAAAATGCTTTGACTGCTGCCTACTCGTCCTGTTCTAATGAACACAGAAATGTCTATGGGTTGTGTAATTTATGGGAAAAGGGAATTCCAGTAACCGTCATTTCATCTTTGCTGTAATAAAGCAGCCAGGGGCTGACAACTTTATAAAATACTATTGGAACACAGGCAAATGAACCCACTTCTGAAAGATGGCCTTCGAAAGCTTGTCCAGTCAGTCTTTGAGATGAACTTCGTATTTGGGAATAGCAACAGTTAAAAGTCCAGGAAATGTTGTTTTTTTTAAATTGTACAGCTCCCGTTTCTTAAGAGACCTTTCCTTCGAAACCAAATGAAGGCAAATCAAATACTTTATTGAGTGGGCTTTGATGACCTCTGAAAAATTTTAAATGAGCAGATCTGTTTTTTAAAAAATGGTTTATGAAAACACAAACTAACTTCAGATGGTGACTTTAACCTCTAGTGCTCTCCAAAACTAAAAACATTAAATCTTTTTATCTAAACTCTAATAAAATCATGTCTTGCACCATTTCAGTGACTGCTTGGGGCTCCCTTTAAAAACATGTTTCTGCAAATTCAACTTACGTAGATGGCAAAGGCAGCCACATGTTTTCCCCCCAGTGAATCTAGTATATAAACTTTACATTACACACTGAATGGCCAAAATCCAACACAGAGCTGGGCACGTTTAGTCCACTGATTTCAAGGGGCTTAATCACGCCTATCTCTCTGTGTTGAACCACAGCCAATAACTGATGCTTTGTATTAAACAATCAGATCCCGTGTGTGTTTCTGGTTTTTTATATATTATAATAATAATATAATATGCATGCCACATTTTTCATTTTTTGGTCTGGGGGCAGTTTCTAAATTTGTGAAATTTACATTCCAATCAATTAATAACTGTTGTGCACAAAAATAAATCACCCTTGATTAAATGGATGCTCAGCTATTTCATGAACTGTGCATAAAGTCAATCATTTAAAATGTGAACACGTTTTCCCAGTAAAAAGTTTGGTACGTTGAGTAACATCTATTCTTGAATAGTGCTGCTTTCATCAGGAATATGCATAGATTTGTGAATCCAATTTCCAACATTCTGCAATACTCTGCCAAAATTTCATTAGGCTTTATAAATAGTGTGACCAAGTATGAGAGCCAAAATTAGAGCATGCAGATAGGAGCATGACTGAGTCTTACAGTCTCCAAGTGCAGGGAATAAGTTTAGCCTAGACTAAAGCAAGCCAAATATTCTCAGAAATGCTTATTTTTGGCAACACTGAAAAGCAGCTTCCCTTTTAGTTAATTTTTGATAATTACCTCAAAACCAATAACCCATTCACGAAGCATTACCCACACACAAAATTGATTTGTCCTTGGTGACATGGGCACAGAGCCAAATCTGATTGGCTATGTAGTTACATAATGATGACATCTTTTTCCTTACATGATCCCGGACTGGCACTGATGTACCCATGTGAGTAATACAGGATGACGAAAGAAGCCTTAGGGTGCATCAATGCCCTTCTTAACAGAGAAGAGCCCTTCTTAACACATGCACAGCCCTGTTGCTCCCGCTGGCTGGGGCAGAAGGCAGGGGCAGGCAAATCACTCTGCTGACCTGGAGCTGGCATTGTGCCCAAAGCTGCCATGTGATGACAGTGGGGCCGATCAGGATCCAGCAAATCCCAGGCTAGCAGAGCTTTCTGCAGGTTTCCCGCAATAGGGAGACAGAACAGGAAGATCTGCACTAGCAGAGCAACACCTTCACCCAATACAACCCCCTGCCCAGCACAAAAGAGGTTTGGGTTGCAGTGCCCACCAGGCACTGAAGAAGGTGAATGGGCTTACAGTAAAATAAGATTTGGGAAACAATTTCCAATGGAACTACAAAAGCTGTCCAGTCAGTTGGGCAGGGTACAAACAAAATAATAATAACAATAGCAAAATGGTAGAATCTTTCAGCATCAGTATAATTTACTGTTTGATCAAAGAGGTTTTGACCATTTACTTAAAACACTTTAAAATGTCAGATATTACAGTAGTAAATACTAATACAAATCACCAACTTTCCACTCAGCCACTTAAACTTCCATGAATTCCTTTCTGTGTGTACACACCATACATATAACACCCTGCCCCTAGAATCCTGTGGACTATAGTTTGTTAAAGATTCTGGGAATTGTACCTCCCTTACACTAAGGCAGACCATTGGTCTGTCTAATTCAATATTCTGTGCCCTGACTGGCAGTGATTCTTGAGGCCTGCAAGAAGTCCCATCCCTACCTAGAGATGCTGAGGATTGAACCTGGGATCTTCTGCATGCAAAGCAGATGTTCTACCACGAGCTGCAGCCACCACTCCTGCCCTAGGGAGAAAATATATTTTCAGCCCCATGAAACATCTTAAAAAAATGGATATTTTTTTAAAACTGAGGACCTAGTATAGTCCATATCTTGGTCAATATAGTCAGGAAATAGACTATTTCACCAGCTTCAGGTTTAATCACCACCTCAGTGATGTTCACTCATAGTGCCCTATTCACTTCCTTTGTAAATGATTAGTAGCCATTCATGGCTATAGAGAAAAAGACTCTGCTCCACATGAGAATGAGCTTCAGTGAAAGCAGACTTCATTCTCCACCAGTGACACTGAGTAGTGTCATCTACAGCTACAGGATTCCTATACAGAAACAATACACAGAACCTCACAGAGAGCGAATGAGACTTTAGCTGGCAGGTTACTGTTCCCCACAACTGTTCACTCTCAGGAACCTTGCAAGCAACCCAGATATTTAACAACAACAACAACAACAATATTATTTATGCCCTGCCCATCTGGCTGGGTTTCCCCAGGCAATCTAGGCAGCTTACAGTATATCCATATTCAACTGAACCGATTAGATATAGATGTAGATATAGATATAGATATAGCAAAATATAGAAATATAAATATAGATATATATTTCTGGATTTTATCCTCAAAAATAATTCCTGATTTTCAAGTCCCTGAAGTGTGCTGATTTTCAAGTCCATCTCACCCCATCCCCTGCAACAAGTCTTTCACTCTTACTATTTAAGAATTATGGCAGAAAATAGTGAATCAACTTTTTCACTTAAGGAGGGCATCTGACTAACTGAATGAAATATTTGACATAACAGGAAACCGTTTGAACTTTACATTCATAATTTCAGTTAAATGGCACTTTAATGAAAGTTCCTGCATTTCCTAACAGCAGAAGTTATAAATGGCCTTTATTAACAACCTCTGTTCCTTGGGCTTTAGGATGGAATGCTGGAAGAACCTGAGGGTCCCAGACCCATATATTTATATTGCCAAACTTGAACGTATCATGTTGAATGATGAAATCATATAAATCACAAGATCTTCTTAGACTGGGCTAGAACACTTTGGGTCATCTCACTCATCCTTCTATCCCAAGGCATGATCTAGTGAGGAAAAACAAGAATGTGTTGGCCCTCAACCCATTTAAACAACAGAGAGGTGGAAGGGGGTGGCACATGGAGTTGCACCCAGAATGATCCACCAGTTGCACAGCCACACAAGCACTGTTGGCTTTGATCACACTGATTACTTCTTGGTGATGCATGTGCACATGTCTGCAGAGAGCTAAGATACATAATTTCTTAATTATAAAAACAGTCAGTGCTAGACTAAGCTATCTAGCTATTTCTGGCATCATTTCGTTTAGAAATTTTAAGAGAAAATCTGGACACAACTCTTGCTTTACATTCATAGAAATATGTTCATATATATTATTTCCCTCAAATAATTATATGCACTGCCCCTTCTGGCTGGGGAAGGGGGAAAGGGTTGGTTTCCCTTTCATTTCCCTTCACTCTCCCAGAAACAAGAGAGGTCCAGTATCTCAACAGCAGAAGTGGGGGTTTTTTAGTGTTTTTAAATACCTAGAGGGGGTTTTTCTTTATAGCTGTAATGTTTTAAAAAAATGTATATCACTTAGACTTTGGCTATAATCAAAGTGACATATAAATGTTGTAAAATAAGAAATAAATGAAAATAAACAAGTGGGTGGTCTTCCCTGGCATTTAGTGGAAGAGAATCAGAGAAGATTAATTGCTTGTGATAGTTTTCTTCAGTTTTTTTAAGCAAAGTAATTGGCAATGAGATGCAGTGGCGTAGCGTGGGGGGTGCAGGGGGGCCGGCCGCACCGGGCGCAACATCTGGGGGGGCGCTCGCACTCGCAGCTCTCTGCCCCTACCTGGCTCACTCACTCTCTCTCACTGCAGTGCTGGCTGTGTGAATCCGATCCGAGCCGCTGGGTCGCCGCCCACTGTGGAGGGGGTGGGTGCCAGGCGTGCGGTGCAGAGAGAGAGCGAGGGACTATCTGGGGGAGGGACAGTGCAGCGGCCGCCCAGCGCAGCGCTGAGCGCGGGAGAGAACCACACCAGACCAGCCCAGGCAGCAGCAAGAAGAAGCTGGCAGCGGCGGCAGGTTAGGGGTTAGGGGGCGCAAATTACTTGCCTTGCCCCGGGTGCTGACAACCCACGCTACGCCGCTGATGAGATGACACCTTCCCTCAGAAAAAAGAGACGTTCCTGTGTTTGAAATATTGGGGTTTTCTCTTTCTGAAATGCCATATGATTTTTTGCGCTGATATTTTAACAAAAGCAAATTTGATGTTGAAATGAAATGCATGGAATTTTTGAATGTTTCTATAAATCTAGTAACTAACTCCAAGTGAAGAAAGAGATCATCCCACTATTAGTAAGAAATCAGTTTAACAAAGGATATTCAACCAGGAGCTGTAACAACATTATTTTAACACTTAGGGACTATTATTCTTGGCATTACTTTTGGAGCTATTTAATGTTTATGATTTTATTTAGCTAGGAAATTCAGAGAGGCTTCTAAGCATTTGAAATGGTTCATACATATTAAGATAACCTTCTCAAGACAGGTAACTGTACCCGCCCCCTGTGGAACTTACAATCTACAACTAGCAAAATCATTCTAGAGAACAAAATTTAGTAATTAAAGACAGGGGTCTTTATTTATGCTGCTCACAATCATCCCACTTCATTATCTGCCCAGCCCACTGACATTTTAACCCGTATCCAGGATTTGGGGGATTTCGGATGGCAACAGCACTGCAATAACTTCTTGGCTATGGTCCAAAGAACTGCTCTGGCTCACATAAAGGGTTTTCACTAGTCCAGTGCAGTTATTTTTCTTTGACAGCTATACCATAGCACAAACTGCTATTGGAACTTCCTTCAGACATAAAAGCTGTTTGTCATCTTGCAGGGGAACTGCTGTGCAAGAGAAGCAGCCTAAAGCCTGCAGGGAAACTTTACTTGTTTGTTTTAAAACTGATATCCTGATTCAATTTTAGGAACTCAAAGTGGTTGCAACAATAACAGCATGAAACAGTAGCACAAATATGGTTCTTTGGATTCTGACCTTTTCTTCTTCTTCTGTACATATTTGCTCTTTAAATGCATCTCTAATACTATATATCCCATGAGGCATTCTGCCCTGCCTCCAAAAAAGAAAGAAAGAAAGAAATTGAGACATATAACACTGAAGTGAGCAAATGAAAGCATTGATCTCAATATTGCTCTTTCAAGCGGAACAGGTCAAAATGCACAAAGGCAGGTGACTCTTCCACAAAAACCTGTTCCTTCACATTTAGAACAGAAATGGAAATGGAAGTCCCATGCAAAAGCCACACTAGTTTTGATGAGTAAATAAAAGTAAGAGGGAAAATGAAGAGCTGGTTTCAAAAGGTTCATTTTCCTTCTTCTGAAGGGGCTACTTCAGGCGCAATATTTTGCTGAGGAATCCCAACTCACTGAACTCCCATCTTCCCAGAGCACTGGCCATGCAAACGGGGGCTGATATGAGACACAGTCCAACATCTAGAGAGCCAGTGGTTCCCCCTCCCTGCCATAACCCAACATGTTTTTGCCTATCATCCCACCTTCTTATCTGCTTCCTTTTTCTAGCAAGAGATCTGGGTGTTCGTTTGTAATCCTCTCTGTTGGTTTTCCTATTGTAACTGTTTCCACATGTGCCATTTCTCTCAACTTGAATTCCTTCCTTACTTCCAAGTTTCCTAATTTTATGAGCAATTTCCTAATTTTAAGGTCAGCTAAAATGTGGAGCAGCACTTCCAGTGAAGTAGCAGTCTTGCTGTCAGAGGCATGATTCACACTTAGCCCAGGCAATGCCATGGGAACAGTCTCTGCGGGCCAGTTCTGACTGGGCCATCCACCACAGGGGGAATGAATGAATAATACAGGTATTTTCCACTGCTAGATTTCAGAGGTTTGCTCTTGCTTCAAGTGATATCAACTGCAAATGTATTGTTGGCATCACTGGAAAAGAGAATTGGCTCATGTAGTCCTTTAAAGGATTCACAGAACAGCCTTTTCCTCATTCTGTGCAAAATCATGATAGATAATCTGGACTAGTTGGAGCAACAAATAGAATTTATGAACTGATCAATGTCTAGCACATTTCTTAATTCATATTAAGAAATATCAATATATTTGGAGATGTTGCTAAAGCAACTGCCTTTGTACTTCCTGCGCCTTTTGCTCTTTCTAGTGTAGGGTCTACAACCCAGAGAAAAGTAAAGACAACAAGCCTATACACAATTTCATAGGAGTAAGCTCCTCTGAACTCAGTGTGTGAACTCTAACATAGTGTGAGTGGGTGAACATCAGAGCCCGGTGGATCATTGGAGGAGGGGAATCTATCACTTATTGTTAGAAGTACTGGTAATGGCCGTATCTTAATATGATTGCTTCTATTGCAGTAGTACACCAGAATTAAAATAGGTTCCAAATATAAATAATTGTGCCATTAATTCACAGTCTTGTTAAAAAATTAGTCTCCACATCTGCTAATTCCCCCACAGAAATGAATGTGACTTAAAAGTTTTTAGATTTGTTGAATCCTCCCACAAATAGGCAATCTTCCAATTAAATTCACAACTGCAAATAATAATTACACATTTACAAATATATAAATACCACTATAAAAATTAGTTCTAGCCAATGTCTTTTAAAAGTTTTTGGGCAGTTAATTAAAGCCACATATACTTGCAACCAGATAGTCTTTTGGAAACTGGGTTATATGTATTCCAAACAATGCATTCTTATTCAAATTCTTATACATTTTAATCAAAAATGTTTGGATTATCTGCAACCAATCTGTTCATTCTCTTTTGTTTTATTCAGCACACTTCCTCAAGCCAGCGCATATATATGGAACTAATATGATATGTACGGTAAGGGCAATGCCTAATTGCTTTGATATAGTTATACAAGCAAATTAATTTAGTTTACAAAGTGAATTAAGAAAGATTGTTTAGATTTATCCAAACCAGTTCCCCCCTCCCCTTTATTTTATCGAAAACAGGGGAGAGAACAACAATAGGGCTGGAATGTGCATTGGTTTTAAAAAGCTGTTCAAAGCAAGGGGGTGCAAACTGATCAGGAGATTCCAGCGGAGTGCCATAGCAAGAAGAAACCTTTCTCATCTGACCTACTTCTAATCCTCAGGAAAGCAGACTGGCTTTCACAAGCAATTTTTTCACAAGTAGATCAGAATGTAATGCATGGTTTTGTTGCTAGACTGTTGTGTTTCCTTTTCAAAGTTACAGTAGAGCCACGGCTTCCTTCCTCCAGCTTCAGCCACTCTCCTCTTGGAGTTCCTGTAGTGCACAACCTCATCTCTGCACCATGCCAATACTATTGGCTGAAAAACAGCTATTTTTCTAGAAAGAGAGGTGCCAGAACTCACCATGAACGCCTTCCTCATTCTCTTAGAATGGCAATGGTGCCCACCTGAGAGGGGCCGGAACTGAATTCCAGTGAGTTCTGGCTAAGAAAAAGCCCTGGGAAGAACTGAATTAAAGACTGTGAAAATGAGAAACTGGGAGAAGAGAACGGACTGATACTTCAGTCTTTGGCAACTGGGAGTCAGAGACATGCTTCTTTTGCCAGTGGAGGTGGACTATACGCATCATGGCTTGTAGCCGTTGATAGCCTCTAGCTGTCTATGCACTTCTGCGTACTCTGCATTCTGTGTGTTCCCAGTGTTTTGGGAAGCAATGTACATGGGATGTGAGCCACAATCTATATTTGTCCTTTATCTATCCTATTGTTTCTTAGGAAATACTACATTTTGATGTGTTTTCCCCCAAACCAGCTTCAATACAAATTGTGAAGATTGACCTAGCTGTGTTTTAAGGGAGTAATGTAAACTCAGCCTTATTCTCCATGCGTTTGTTCAATCTCAGCTTCGTGACTCTTGTGTCCCCTTACTGCAGCTTTTGCTCATAAGGGAGTCACTCAATTCCCGTGATCATTTTGATTGGCCTCTTCAGAACCTTTTCCAGCTCTACAGTATCCTTTTTGAGGAGAGGCAACACATGCTGTACACAGTATTCCAACTGCAGACACAGAATCATAGAATTGTAGAGTTGGACTCCAGGGGTCACCTAGTCCAACCCCCTGCTATGCAGGTATCTCAACTAAAGCATCCAGGACAGGTGGTCATCCACCCTCTGCTTAAAAACTTCCAAGGAAGGAGAGTCCATAACCTCCTGAGGGAGACCGTTCCACTGCCATTCCATAGATTTGTGTAACAGCATTGTGATATTGGCAATTTTATTTTCCATTCCTTTTCTAATGATCTCTAGTATTTTGCCTTTTCCACAGTCTGGAGAGTGAATTCTTGGATTCACAAATTACTGGGATGCCAAAGGCAAAAACTCATTTTAGCGGCATGTGGGAAACTGCTACCACATTATAGCTGCACTAAACTCCTGGTTCTGTCCCTTGGTTGTGGGAAGCTCTCAATTTCCCCCTCATGGAGGAAAACAAGGGGGCAAAAGTTGGGCAGATTAAGTGACTCCACAAATGTTGTATACGACTGAGGGCAGACTTACCATGGGGTGCTGGATGTGTCACCTGAAAGAGAGAGAAGGAAACTAGAGGAAGGGAAAAAGAGCTCTAATGTCCTAGATGTGAACTCTGCTGGTCAATTTAGTTAAATATAAATACTATGTAAAATAAAAGAATTCCCTGGATGCCTAGATCCAGGTTTGGGGCAAGTACTGTTGGTGAGAAAGCCCCAGCGTGGAATTAAAATCACAAAAACATACAGCAAAGTAAAGCATGGGAATACTGGCTGTTAGACTGTTAAAATATCAGCTTCTAAGTTGCTTCCAAAGTTTCCCCCTTCCCTTACATTGAAAGAGACCACATGTTTGGTTTACTCACAAACCCTTCAAATGTCAGATCCATGTGCTTTTCCATACAGCAGCATGAAAAGTATGGCAGTATAACTTAAAGATGACTTGTTGAAGCCATGAGGTCTAAGCATGGAGCATCCAGCTTTGACCTACCTACTGGTAAAGTTCACATGGTAGAAGAACAAAGGCTTGATAACCCTTTCTCCTAAGGTGAAGGGGCGTGACCTAGCTAAGACTGGCAGGACAACTTACACTATGGTCTTAACCCCTTCATGCATTAATTATTAGCCTAAGCATGCTGGTTATTTCATAGTGGATATCCTATATACTGTAGGGTTGGGGAGATTTATGTCATGAGTTAAAGAAAAAAACCACTCCACTCTATGTGGGCAATGAACTGTTGCCAGTGGGTGGGGGAACACACAACTCAAATAGAGAAAACCTTCCAGCTCAGTATTTTACATGTTCAAACTCTACGATTCTATGATTCTATGAAAAGAGAATGTTAGAAAAGGAATAAAAGAATATAAAGGAAATGGGATAAAAATTCTAAAAGAATGGGGAAGAGATGAGTTGGGAGGAGTTCTGTTACTACTGCTTAGTGTCAAAAACACGCAGGGATTATCCAATGAGTTTCGCTAATGAACCTGTGAAATTTAGACAGTGTTCACAGTAGCAGCCAGGAGGGCAGTTAGGGAAAGAATCACATTTTCCTGACATTAAAATAGTAGTGTGAGTCAGAGACAATGCAATATGCCTCCAAGAAAAGCCATTTTTAAGTTAAGAATATGTTGGCATCCTGTGTGGATTTATTGTGCTCACACAAAGATAATCTGGAAAGACTCTGAGAATGAAAGATGGATCCTTTATTTCCATAGAACAAATACTACAGCTAGATTTAAAAAAAGCTGAATCACATTAATTTAATGAAATGCACATTGCCATCACTGTATTAATTTGTTTCATACTTCCTGTATTATTAATAGTGGCCTTTCTTCTCCACACAAGCAGGGTGGTCACAGTTATGCTGTTCTTGATTGTGCCTTATGAATTTTACTGTTAGACTCAACTGCTTGCAGAACGAAGGAGAGAAAGGATCAGGCAGAGCAGCAACCTTGCCCTCCTCTTACATCTGGCAGCGTCCATCTTCAACTACTGTTGCTGTCATCTGCTTTCTGAGGAAAGGGACAGAGCTGACTGCTGCTCCCGCTGGAAAGTATGTCCTCACTCTGAAAAGACTTCCCATTTAGAGATCAGGAATAGTAGGACAGGCAAACAGGGGCCCTGAAATTGCGCATGAAGAGTTAGCACCTCAACAGCAACCTGAGCAGCCGCAAAGGTCACCTTATCACAGTTTTCCCTGCTACAGTGAGATGTATTGTATTTCTATTTAAATTATAGTAATCATTTCTGAATTTGCATCTACACATATAGATTTAGATTTTCACATTTTATGCAGATATTTGTCCTTGTTTTGTAGATAATAATAATAATAATAATAATAATAATAATAATAATAATAATAGTAGTAGTAGTAGTAGTAGTAATAATAATACTACACCGGCTGGCTCTTGCCCTTTTTCTTTTTTTCTTTTTTCTGCTCTAAAAGGTGTACTGGTGGGTTAAATGGCTAATATATTTTCAGCTGTGTTTTATCATTGTTTCATTTTAAGTTTGGTAGCCTATAGCAATAAAGCAGCCGTCAAGCATGGTATGTGGCAATGAAGCATGAACAACAAATATCTTAGAATAAATAAATCTCATTCTCACTTGGTTACTCTCTGATGCCCTACCTATCCCCGCCTCGCTGGGTCTGGCAGGACCATAGAATGGAATTTGTAACATGCAGGCAATATGTGCAGGATCTCCTCTGGATCACAACCCATTTGTGTACAGACTGGGGAGCAGAATACCAGAAATGGGAAAAAGAAACATTGCCTTTTATCAATATATATTCTGGCACAATATAAATTGCACAAATTAGTCTAAGCAACAAGAAATTGTAATTCATACTTGATCTCAGTTTGGGGAAGCAATTCAGAAGGCCCAGCCAAGCAGTCCTAGAAGTTTGGGAATCAAATAAAAACAATGAATAATAACAAGGAGGGAAGACCTGCTCCCTGCTGCTGCTGCAAGGCCCATCTCCCCCTGGCCTCGGGGGCAGGGCCCACACTTACCCGGAACTGCTGGAAGGCTCCTGAGAGGCCACGGGGAAATTGCTGCTGCCGAAAATGCTTTTAAATGTTTTTAAATAGTTTTTAATCTGTGATGTTTTAAATGCTTGTTGTTTTGTTGTTTTTATTTTGCTCTGTTGGGGATGGGGTAAATGTTTAGTTGGGGCTGGGGATTAGTTTAATTATGGTATAAATGTAACTTTTTAAAAATTAGTTTCTACTAGGGCTTTTTTTCTGGGAGGACGCAGGGGTATGCATTATTGGGATTTCAGCTCCGGTCGTCCGAGCTGATAAGCCTCATCTTCCTTCAAGCCCACCCAGCAGAGCATCAAAACAACACCACAGCGGAAGGATGAGATAGTATGGGCTACATTGCTATGCTTTATTATTAAGCAATGCAGAGAGCAAAGAAATATACATCTCCTCTCTATGAGAAGCAGAGAGCAACTGAACAAAGAAAACGAAAGAAGAAAGGAAACAGGAAACCAGTAACGTCACATCCCGTCTCCCTTTCCCGTGAGACTTCCAACAGCCTGGACAGTCCTGTGACTTTGCAGCAGCTGCACAGTGATAAGAACAGAAACTAACATGCATACCGCTAAACATTTTGTGAATCTAAGTTTGGCCTCTTTGAAGGGCAGTATTTCAATATGAGTAGGAAAATGAGAGGACCCCCTAAACGTTTTTTTTAAAAAAGAAATCACTGGTTTCTACTGTTTTATTGTATAGTTTTCATTTTGTTCTTAAGGGGGGAGGGTCAGGGCTGCCTGAGAGTGGGCCCAAGTCAACAGAATGGCTGGGGCATGTTCCAGGGGGGGGGGTGCACTGGGACACCCAATCTCAGTGATCACGGGCAGGAGGAGGAGCTACGCTAAGACCAAACCATGTCATTACCAAGGAGACAGGTTTAGTCATTGTTCGAGGACTATCCCTGCCTCCGGGTCTGGTCTTGACAGGAAGGATACTGGAATCAGCAAGGGAGACCCACATGACCTGAAGGTGCTGCTGTGCAATGCCAGGTCAATGATTCATAAGACTGCTGCCACCCATCACTTGATCGTGGATGGAGGACTTGACCTGGCATGTGTAACAGAGACTTGGTTGGGTGAAGCAGATGGGCCTGTCCTTGCCGCTGCTTGTCCACCAGGTTTCTCTTACGCACAGCAACCCAGGTCATGTGTGTGGGGAGGGGGAGGTTGCAGTGATTTTTAGGAAATCATTAGCTTACACCAGGCATCCTATTGGGAAGACCCAGTTTTCTGAGTGCATGTTCTGGAAGTTGGGCAATAGGGGCCTTTTGGTGTAGCAACCTCCCCACTGCACCAAGGATTCCCTGCCCAAGCTGCTTCAGTTGCAGCGGATATTCTCCTGGAGACACCTAGTTTGGTTGTCCTGGGGGATTTTAACATCCACGCCGACAAGAACTTACAAGGGGATGCTTGGGACTTCGTGGAAAGCATGGTCTCCATGGGGCTGTTCCTGAATAAGTTTGACCCAACTCATAGTTGCAGACATGAGTGTCCTGGTGTTCACCTCTATGGATGTGGGTGATCTGACACTAAGTAAAGATGAAACAAAAGAAGTGCCATGGTCAGATCACTTCCTGGTGCAACTCGACTTCTCTGCGACCCTTCGCCTCTGCAAGTGGGACCGATTTGGGTGATCTGCCCCCGCCACTTAATAGACTCAAATGATTTCCAGAGAGTGGCAGGGGATGTTTTATCTCATGTTGATGGCCTTTCAGCTGATTCCCAAATAGAAGCAAAGGTTTTTGAGCCCCTCCTCTTTGCCATATGGTACGTGAGCCCAAGGTCCACTTGGGTTCATTCCAGCATGGTCATACCACACTCAGCTATGGTTTAGTGTGTCCAGAGGCACGGGATTGCCCCCAAGATGGGGGGGGGGGCGCTTGTGACATCACGTGTGTTGCGCAATGCAGAAGGCTGAGCACTCTGGAGGAGTAGGCCATTGGACCTGCCACTGGACACCACATGTCTTCAGCCCCCTAGAGTTGGCAAGACATGTGAACCAGCTCCCTGCTAAAGAAAGGAAGGAAGGAAGTCTAGGTAACTGCTTTGCATTATATTTGGTGCAGCAAGCAGCTTCTGGAAAGAGGAGACAAGACTGGTAAAAGCCTAAAAGAAGCTTGCTTGCTTGCTTGCTTGCTTGCTTGCAGCTTGGAGTGACTTAGACAGAGCAGCAGGGACCAGCTGAACTTGGGCTGCTGAAGGTCTATAGGATCCTGTGTCCTTGTCACCATGTTTCAGCTTTCAGGGGACCTGAGGTTGAGGGACAATTGTTTACGTATATTTAGTGAGTTCATGGTGGAGATTTGTTATCATGGACTTCCTGGCGCTCTCTCTCTCTCTCTCTCTCTCTCTCTCTCTCTTTCCTTCCTTCCTTCCTTCCTTCCTTCCTCCCTCCCTCCCTCCCTCCCTCCCTCCCTTCTTTCCTTCCTAGCATTACAGTACACTAGAGGTTATCATGCTAGTTTTGTGCAGTTCCGTGATGGCAATGTTTAGAAACAAAATTGGAAAAAATCTGAAAGGAGAAACTCTTGTCTCCCAAATCTGGAACAATGCGGAACATGACTTCACCTTGGGCCCAGTGAGCAACACAACTGTTTTCCATTCCTTTTAAGAAGAATAAAATGTGTGAACAACTTAGTAATTAAGCCATGAATTTTATATGGAGGTAAATGTGTCATCATAGCCATAAAATAAGTGGAACACTCAACTGATTGTGGAGTAGTTGGTTTCTTTTAAGTTGAGAACCACCAGCATTTCTATAAAATATAAATAAGAAAAATTAACCATAGTAATTGCTGGAGATGTAGGACAACAAAAGTATATTCTAAAAACTACAGAGCTTCTACATTGTGTAATGGAAGTGGGTCTTGCAACAAAATGTGGCAGCATGTGGGGTTTTTTAGAGTTTCAGCCAGACAGCTATGCCTTTTCCTAGGATGCTTTATTTTAGTTTTCCTCCAGGGTTTGCTCAGTCCTCAGTTAGTTGTTTGGGGTCTCCCCAAGGAATGGGCAAATATGTCGATTTTGATTTCTGTCCATCTCTTGTTTTTCCAGTCTTCAGTTCAGTTCTCCATATTTCCACATCAGTTTGCTTTTTTTTTTTTTTACAAATCAACCAAGTTCTCATGAAAATTTGTCAGCATTTTTGTGTAAGTTTATCCTGTTATACACATTTTTATGTGCAATTGTGCCTAATATCAACATTATTGTATAGAAAAACAGGAAAGAATGGTGCATAAGAAATCAATTTCAGCAAAGATTCAGGAATCCACTCTTAAGATAATTTTTAAGTGGTACTATACACTAGTGATCCTATCATATATAAATCCCATTTGCTTCCTAAAACAATGGCATATACAACAACCACAACCACAACAACCACAACAACCAACAACAACAACATAAAGGTACATCTTTTCACTTATGGTGGGAGTGTCAGAGCGTGATTATTGCAAAATGAGCTGTTTGGCAAGTGCTAGTGATATTAATAAGACCAGTTTGAGCACATGCTTAATTCAATGCTTAATTGAAACAACAACAGCAACAGCAACAACCTTTGTTGCGGTCCAACAACCCATAACATGGATTCAGAATAAAATACAGATTCATACAGACAACCCCCCAGGGAAGGGAGACCAAAGTGTTGTTTGTTTAGTCATGGGTATGTTGATCTTTGATTTGTATGACTACTGAAAGAAACTTTGTGACAGCCACTGTAATATCATTGGACTTGTCGTCCAGAAGATATTTGATATAGTAGGCTTCAGAGTGACCCAGCCAATAATTGAAATAAATGATTGGCTGGATTGTGCCAGTAATAATTTGAAGCATTTATATAGTCTGTTTCAAGTGTCAAAGTAGTTCACATACATTATTGCAAACCATGTCAAAGTCACATTTTGGTCCACCATCTTGAATAAAAATGGTGCCCAGCATTGAAAGGCTGTTGGTCCTACCTCAGGAACCCTCATGCTGAGTTTGGAATGATGTCCCAAGAGGTGGCTGAACCTCTGCTAAAGAATGGGCAAAATCACACCAAAATCATGTTTCAGTCTGGCATTTTGATTCAGCATTCCACCTGGCACCCAAGCATTGGTGTGGCTCCCACCTTGGAACTCCCATGCCATGATTGCCAACAAAATCTCAAGAAGCAGCCAAGCTTATGCCAAAGGATGGTCCAAGTCACACCAAGGTGACATTTTAGTCCACCATCTTGATTCAAAATGGTGTCCAGTGCACCTAAAGTGATGAAGTCCACAACCCTCACTTTTGGAAGCCTGGTGATGAGTTTGGCAATAATATCTCAAGAGGCAGCCAAACCAAGAAGACAGATGGATGGACAAATAGAAAAACCAATTTCCAAAATATATAGTAGGTTTTATTTTTACATTGCTCTGCTGTATCTGGATTTATTGCCATCGTATTGTTTTACTGTCTGATTTTGTGAACTGCTTGAGAGCCTACACTGAAGAGGAGCCAATAAGTATTTCAAATATATAGTCATGTCACAAAATTGGAGGTACTGCGAATCAGCTTCAGGCAAAACAAAAAGAAAAACGGAGCCATAGGGCCAATTTAATCCCTGCCTGCTCCTCCATCCCACCAAGCAGCTGATAATGCAGTTGTGCAGCTACTGAACGTGTCAACAGTTTAGCTATGATGTCAGCAATCTTACAACAGCTCCGAAGGCCTGAGGCTGGGGAATAGCCAAGTTCAAAGATGAGTTGAGATCTGAACCAGAAATTTCCCAGATTACACATTTAACCACATCAATTCCATATAAGAAATATGTTGTTGCCGTTGTTACGATTACTGGAAACAGGGCTTTGTCATTATTAAAACGTGTTACAAAGTAATCCTAAACCCCAACAGGATAGTAGACGGGGGAGTGAAGCCCTGCCGCTTGTGCCATCCAGGGTTCAAAGGTCTGGGGTAGGTTTTTCTTCTTCTTTTTAACTAAAACAGTTCCTCGGGGAATTTGTGTTGCTGCCCCATCTCAAAGCACTCAGTTTCAGGACTTTTCTGTGGGCTGCCATGGGCACAAGAAATGCCAGCTGTAGCTTTCTGCCCTACTGGGTGCAGTGGCAGAAACCTCCACATTCATTTATTTCATAAAACTTATACGCCGCTTGATTGTCAAAATAAAAATAAAAAACACCTCATAGCAGTTTACAAAAAGATTAAACAATAAAATCGAGAAAAAAGTGCAGCCACACTTTAAAGCATACAAAAGTTAAAATACTAAAACAGATTAAAATTACCTCCACTTTCTATGCATCTGGGTAAGCTGGTCTAAACAAGAATGTTTTTAGCAGGCGCCAAAAAGAGTCCTGTGAAGGCGCCTCTCAGTGCCGTCTAGCAGAGCATCCCCTCTGCTCTAGCCGCCTGTATTGGCACAGACTGTGGGTTAAGATTGCGCTGCAAGTCACCTTTCCACAGGAAACCTATGCTCAAAGCAGCTAAGAATATAAAATCACATGGACTTAATTTCTAACAATCTGTAAAATTTAGTTAGGTATAACATACTTCTAATATATTCCCTGTAGTGCTTGGTCATCGCATAAATTCCATATTATATTTTGTTTCATCCATATATTTCATAACATTGGTTAATTGTAATTGGCAATATGGTGTGTGTGCTGTCCCAAAATTTGCACAATCTGCCCTACTTAAATTACAAACTCTGCCCCATTATACAAATTATTAATTGCATGCAAATCATCTGAATTTAAACTCTAATGTTGTAATAGTCTGGTTGGTATTTTCCTTTCCTTATTGTCCACAACAATACACAATTTCTATAGAAAGTAAAACTAGTAGAGATAGTAAAAGCGAATGAGAAATGTTTGCACTGTTCCCCCTGCCTTTCATTTTAAATGAATATAAATGTTTGAATGTGTCATAAATTTAAGTTGCAGCTAAATTGCTGCCAAGGTTGAGGCACATCTCATAGCTGTGCTTGATTCCAGTCTCGAAGCAGAATCAAAACCAGTTGTTGAATCCGCCTGCTGAAAGAGGCCGGGGAAATGATGTCATGCTTGTGAAATATGCTATTTTGATCAAATCCAATTAGCACCGCAGGTTGCTCTGAAGCATGTTCAGAGTAGATTGGCTGGAAGAAAACACCACCAAGAAATGCAGCAAGACACGGCAGGGTCCCTCTTGAGCAGACAGCAGCAGAGTAATTGTAACAGCAGGGGGCTCACTTTCCCTTTTGGCAGCTTTGCAACCCATGAAATTGCTTTTATTTTGCAATAAAGAATCTAAAGCAAACATTTCTGTACCTGAGTATTTCCTTTTTGTTGCTGTTTATTTCAAAGTAAATATTTCCTAAAATATCACAAAACAGAGCAAACAAAAAAAACACACCTGTGGAATAGATTAATAGCATTTTATTTTTGAACCGAATTAATGTTAATTTAAATTATGTGCTGATCAGAATATAAGCACTACTTTGCTGGTCCATCTAGACTAGCATTCAACAGTAACCAATCAGATGCTTCTGGGAAGTCCACAAGCAGGTTGTGAACCAGATCCTAATCTCTGTGGCCTATGCCCAGTACTCAAGAGGACACATCTTCTGAAGGTTCCACTGAGCCATCGTGGTGAATA
This sequence comes from Podarcis bocagei, assembly GCF_964188305.1. Classification (NCBI taxonomy): domain Eukaryota; kingdom Metazoa; phylum Chordata; class Lepidosauria; order Squamata; family Lacertidae; genus Podarcis; species Podarcis bocagei. The sequence goes on from NC_138133.1 coordinate 2,212,827, forward strand.
ATAATGAATAAGCCTATCCTCCACTGATTTGCCCAAGCTTTTTTTTAAAGCTAGTGGCCATCACATTTTGTGGTAGTCAATTCCTAAATCAATTTCATGGGTGACTGTATGCAGGGCTGTCCTCCCCATGAGGCAAGGTGAGGCAATTGCCACAGGTGGCAGAATCTACAGGGGCAGCTGATCCTGCTGTAGAGCTTTATTCCTCCCTTGTCCCTGATGTAGATCTTCACCCACCCCTTCTTCCCTGGCAGGGTGGAGTGGACACCATTTGGTGGTTCACCTCAGCTACTGAAAATATAGAAGTCCTTGTGCAGAGCTTCTGGTGATGGGGCGAATCAGGTGTATCCAACCCTCATGTTCATTCATTCTTATGTTCACCTTTAAAGCTACAAATCATTCCAAGGAGGCTTCCAAGAGCAAGTAACATAAAGATACATTAATAAAATCCCATTACCCATGTTTGGCCTGTTAGTCATATTAGAAACCCTGAATGACCACAAATTCTGCCTTCATGTTGGAAATCCTAGACACAAGGAAGGCAGCTCTCTTCAGACAAACAGATCATGCGCTGGCGAGAGGGCAGGCAACATCAGGGGGTGGGGGTAGCATTGCATAACCATTAAACTTAAACGAAAATGGTTATCTTGTGGCCCTTTAGATTCATAAGTCACAGGTTTGTTTCTTGAGTATGTATGACACTGTACAACAGAGAAGTAATATAAAGTGTGCATGGCATGATCAATTTCTAGTTAAAGTTAAGCACTTTTAAGTCTGAGACTCATAGAATTGCTGAGTTGGAAGGGACCCTGAGGATCATCTAGTCCAACCTCCTGCTAATGTAAATGGGAAAGAGGTACCAGACCTCTGTCCCAGTTGCTTCAAAATTCAGCCTAAAGTCAATCTGGCTTTTTCTCACTGAAGAACCACAGCAGTTCCTGCTCCAAATTCAAAAACTACACGAGGGGGGGAAATGCCACATGGAAAGTTCCTCAGCTCTTAATTCCACCAGACTTCAAGTCTGATAGAGAAAGTTTCAATGAGGTTAAAGTAAGCGAGGCAAGGGAATGTGGAACAAAATACTGTGGAATAATTTTCAAAAGCATCTCAGCTAAACAGAGAGGCACTCGACCTTCCAACGCACCAGTTTTCACAAAGTTGTGGTGGGCCTGCTGCGACCTCAGACTTAATGCTGTGGGGATTCAAGGTAGTAAAAAGGCTCAAGGGCCACCACGTCCATCATGTCTCTGATTCTTCCATCCTTTCTTGTCTGCCCTTATAGGCAGAAGAAAAATCCAGTGGTGGATTAGATTAATGGTTGTTACAGAGACTCCTCATGCTTTCACTCCAATGCACATTTCAGCCCAGATTGATATTTAATCTGGCATGATCAAGTGTGGGTGGGGTGACACTGGATGAGTAGAGAACCCATTGGGATTTGAAATCAGCTCAGTGGTGACTCCAATTTCTGGGGTGAGATCTGCCATGGAGGGGGTATCCTATGGCATTACACAAGGTGACACACCTTCAAAAATTTTATCCTGCTTTTCACCATCTAGGTCTCAAAGCAGCTTACAACCATAAAAATATACAATGTACAAAATTTGCAACATAGATTAAACCTCAAAAATGTAAAACCCCAGAAACTTAAACAAAGAAGATCAGAAAAAAAGTTAAACCCAGGAACATTCATGAAGTAAAAAACCCCTGAAATTAAATGGCTTTAACCAAGTGTCTGAAGCTCAACAGGGACACTGCCTGCCTGACTTCTATGGGAGGGAAGTCCACAGAGTTCAGCCCACAAAACTAAAGCCATGAATCGTTATTGACATGAGTCATACTTCTGGTCCACAGAGAGCCGCTAACAGTGGTCCCCTTTCCCTTTAAAGCTGACTATTAAAGACAGTAAGGTGCAACCCCGCAAACCCTACGTTCCATGTTATTGCTTTCAATGAGAACTATTCACAACTAACACTTGCCATATTGTGCCAAAAACCTTTCTCTGTTTAAGCACAATCACTTTATGCTTTTTATGATTTCCTTACGACATTTATTAAGTAAGCTTGGAGCTGTTGATGTTTTCTATTTTACTCTTTCATCTGTGTCTCTGTGCTCATTTTTCAAGCTTAGTGGGGGAAATGGCAACACGTTTGCCCCATGCCTTGTTTCAATATGTGGCATGATTATGGAATCTGCTTCCTCATACGAGGAAGCCTGATGAAATTTCAAATCATTCTAGTCAGCCAGATAAACTAAACCAGGCTTCCACAGCTTGAGCTAAACACAACCGAACAACAGAGTCCACCAGAGACCAAGTACGCATCCTGCTTTGGCTGTTGCCTGTAAAACATGGGACTGTCAAACACCTGGCAGACCACTGCAGACAGATGATGGGCTATGCTTGGCTTGGTGGTTCATAAGTTGTGTGGGCCTGAGCAAAATTAATCCTGTGGTCTGCCATCATGTGCTGCCCAGGCACTCCTTGAGATGTGCAATATATCAGTCTTAAGCCTAAACTTTACAGGGCTCTGATATACTGCCACATTCTTTTCAATATCAGGAAATGCTATATAACCAGTATAGATGAATGGAATGTTCCCGAGTATTGGAGATATTGTGGTTGTAAATCTGTGCCTGTGCACAGAGGCCATTGCTTACCTGAACTGCACCGAACTGTGAACATGTGAGCAGTGCCAGATTTAGGACAGTGCAGGTGGTCCCCAAGGGAGCACAAAATTGAGAAGGACCATAACTGACAAGATCCGTTTGGGGGTGCCAAACTTTGGTCTTGCACAGGGCAACATAGTACAAAAGATGACCAAAGACTGCCCCAGATGTGTGGGGGATTCTGGGGAGGTTCTGGAAGTCCTGAACTGATGTCTGAGAGCACTTTTGGATTGGATGAGGGCAAGGAAGCGAAAGCTATAATTCAGGTCAGAGAGAGGTACTGTAGGGAGGGACTCCGGTGAGGACATCCTCATCCTGTTCTGGAAGGGACTGCGCTCCCCCCAAAGCAGGAGCCCTGTCTACTGCCTGGGACAATGTGAGAATATAGCATAGCCAGCCTTGACCATTCAGATCACCTGTTAGCCTCCACCCATCCTTCCTATCTCTAAAACAGGCTCCACTCTGTGAGAGAGGATGCTCAGGGGCGATCGTGTCAAAGCTGTGGTCATTTCTCCATTCCTGAGATCCACCAGGGCTTGAACATTATCATCATGTGTGCAGCCCTGCCTCTGGATGTGGGCCTGTGTATTTTATAAACAACAATATACATGCAATGGCAAATCACTGTTATGTCCTGATACGTTGTTGTTTAGTTGTTTAATTGTGTCCTGATATAGGGAGGGTCTTTTTCTAGTACGCCTTTTTATCCACCTTTCCTTCCTAAGGAAGTGGTTCTGCTGACAGATAAACAAGCTTTCTATCAGAAAACCTGCTTACCTGTGCAGTAGCTGCTTCATCTCTTTATCAGCATCACAAGAATGGCTGTTTTGCTTTGTCCCCAAAAGGAGAAGGAGGTAAAATTACTAAGCTGCAAATGTGTGTGCCTGTTTGCAGAGTCTTACCATGGAAACTGATATCTCTCTAAAATGCTCCCCTTCATTCCAATGTCACTTCAGAGAGGACAGGCTAAAAGGATTATTTGCCTGCTCCTGACCTGCCCTCATTGTCTGAACAAGCAAAACGATTGAATGAATGGTGTAATTTAACCTCTGAGGAGATAACAGAATGAAATGTGCCCACCAACATTTGTTATTAGCATTTCCCATGAAGTGTCTGGGTTGGTTTCAAGGGGCCTGAGTCACAGATGGATATCAGGAACTCTCATAACTGTGGCCTGTTCTTGCCACTGAAATATAGGCGCATTGCTGTAGGATCAAGCTGCCTAATATATGGGACAGGAATACTAGATATCAATACTTTTAATCCTGAAAACATCCCGATTCTGAGATGATGAGGCAACATTACTGGATTTCCATTTATATTTGCTAAACAAATGGAAAATGAAAGGTTATTGGGCATTATATGCTAGACTGATTGGCAGATGGGACCAATCACAAGATGCCAGATCCACCACCTTCATTTGTTAGGTGAGCAAACCCTCCACAGAGTCTGTGTAATGGAGACAGGTCCTGCATGATGGGCAGGCACACCCTGCAATGGAAGACTGCTCCATGTTGGCTGACCTTATGGAGCAAACGTACAAAACCAGAAAACCCAGGGAGAATTCTGCCAGAGCAGAGCAGCCCTAAGTGCATTAGAAACTGCTTAGATGAGTGTGCTTTTGAGTTTATTTACTTAGCTATTTCTAGAATATACATCCCTTCAAGAACAGGTTCATAGCAGCTAGCAAATATAATGACTCATAATAATAACCTCAGTGGTTTGGAGCACCACCCTAGGTTTATGTGCTAGTTGTGTCCCCTCCTGGACCAAAATAGTATGGCCATGGTTATTCATGCTCTTGTAACTTCCTTATAGGATTAATATATTGTACATGCAGCTGCTTTTGAAGCTGGTTTGGAAACTGCAGTAAGTTCAAAACACAGTCATTGCATAGCAACTGAGATCATATTTCAGCTGTACTGAAACAGCTTCACCAACTCCCTGTCCCTTTCAGAGCTCAATGAACTGTGCTGATGCTTACCTACAAAACCCTTCATGGCTTAGGGTCAAGGTATTTGTCAGATCATCTACACCAGAGGTTTTCGACCTTTTTGAGTCCGTGGCTCCCTTGACCAACTACCTTCTTTCTGCAGCCCCCCTGTGGGGCTCATGAGCCCAGTTAGGTTCCCCCCTTGCCTGCAGAGCTGGCAGCCTCTCACCCTTTTTCAAACCCTCTCCCTTGTGGAGTCTTCGCTCAGCCTCCTGTTTTCTCCCCTCGCTGTGGGAGTCCTCTGGGCAGCTGCAGCTGCCACCCCTGGTCTCTGAGCTGCCCCCCCCCACCCCAAAGAGAGGTGCCTCCTCACACCGTCCCACAGAGGCCTGGGAAGCACCCCCTGGCCAGCCCCACCCAGAGGCACCATTCGCCTGGGGAGCTTGTAGCCAGGGTTGCTGCAACAAACAGCTGTGCAAGCCTTTGGGAGACAGATGTGGGAGGGCATCAGAGGACGGAGGGAAGGAAAGAGGGACAGAGGCCAGTGCTGCCCACGGCACCCCTGACCATCATTCAAGGCACCCCAGGATGCCAAGGCACACTGGCTGAAAACCACACCCATAACTGATCTACCTGATCACTGAGATCATTATCTGAAACCCCTGCAATCTGAGGAAGGGAGGGTGGCGACCAGGAGAGAATCTCTTTGGTTGTACTACCATGCCTTTAGAACAGGCATAGGCAAACTTGGCCCTCCAGATGTTTTGGGACTACAACTCCCATCATCCCTGACCACTGGTCCTTTTAGCTATGGATGGTGGGAGTTGTAGTCCCAAAACATCTGGAGGGCCAAATTTGCCTACGCCTGCTTTAGAATGTTTCCCCAGGGAAATTGGAGAAATGTAGGTATTTCTCAGGTGAATTCTATTAGATGATACATCAACCAGGAAGATTGGGTTTTTATTTTGTACACACATGTGGTGTGTGCTATTATGCTCTATTATCAGAATGCCATTATTTGCTGTGAATTCAAAGGTTTGGTATTTCTTAACAGTGCACCACTTCTTACCACTTTGTTGGTATCTGTCTCTCAGAAGAGACAATGGAGTGCACCTCTGAGGGTGAAGCCAAATCACTGGAGAATCGCAGCGCCTGCTGTGGCTGCAGAGACTGGTAACTTGTAACTTCTGCCTCCCACATTGTTTTTGCCATGTTAGCAGCACCAAAGTGGCCTCTCTGGGGCACAAGCCAGGGCAGTATGTATGGAAGTACTGGGCTGATCAGACAACCCCTCCCTCTTGGCCCTGCTGATGTGCTCCAAAGAAAAGGAGACCAAGACGTTTGGCACCAGCTTGGCTGCAGGAGTTGCCAGAAGGAGGCATACAAGACATATTGCCATTGCTTAGGAGTCTTTGAGCTGACCTGCCAGTTTCATCTTCAGGTACAAGTTTCCTTGTGTACAAATGGCTAAACATCAGGAAGAACTTTCTGGCAGTTACAGCTGTTTCACAATGGAATTGACTCCTTTGGGAGGTCGCGGACTCTCCTTCGTTGGAGATTTTGAAGCAGAGGCTGGATGGCCCTCTGTCATGGATGCTTTAGTTGAGATTCCTGCATTGCAGGGGGTTGGGCTAGATGACCCTGGGGGTCCCTTCCAACCCTACAATTCTATAATTCTATGAAATACAGATTTGCTTTTTGAAAACTCTCCCCACTGACAAAAGGACCAGGCATTTTTTTTATTTGACTGATCAGTGGTTTGTTTCTTTGGCAGCCGAAAAGGTTACAGAAAAAAACAGAGCAAGCCGCAGCACATCACTGTCTTGGATTCTAGCCTAAATTTTGCATTTTACATTTAGAACTGAAGTTTGCAGGCTACATATCAGAAACAGCATGTTTCTAGGTAATTAGTGTTTAGAATCAGTTTGTGAAGCTAAAGCTGCTCCAGATTGCAGTAAACTATAGAAAAAGGAAAAAGAAAAGTTTTGTGTGTACATGTATGTGGGTGCCCTCATGTACAATTGCCAAGTTAACATCTGCAAGTAATACATGCTCTGCTAAGAGCCATAATATTGTCATGGTTATGGCCCATTCACTAAAAATCATATGTGTTTTAAGCTTTGCATTGTTTTGCATAAAAATCTTTCTTAGGGATAGAATCATAAAATCATAGACTTGTAGAGTTGGAAGGTGTGGGACGTATTCTTACTAGAACAGTCAACATTTTCCTAAAACAATATAGCCTCTCCTGCCTTCGTTAAGATTCCCATGGAAGGGACCATGAGGGTCATCTAGTCCAACCCCCTACAACACAGGACTCTTGCCCAACATGGGGCTTGAACCCACAACTCTGAGATTAAGAGTTTCACACAAATAGGGGCACAAGCTGCAACTTTCCACAGCTCTCCATACCTGCAAGTATGCCTGCTATCCTATTTCCTCTGTTCTTCCAAACCAAAATGTGTGCAGGAATAAGACGGGAAACATGTGGCTCTCCAGATGTTGCCAGACTCCATTTGTCCCAGCCAGTATGGCCAAGTGGTCAAGAATGGAGGGAGCTGTAGTCCAGCAGGACCTGGGAAGCCATTGGGTCACTGGCTACCTCACCCATGCAATATAGGGTAGGTGAGAGTGCCTTTTAATCCTCTAGCCTAGGAACATTTTTCTATGGCTCCCCCCCCTCAATCCCTGTGTTGTGATTTTGCTGTCTTATAGTTTGTTTGCTGATTGATCTATGACATTTTATTGTGCTCCATTATTTATTTGGTTGTGTTGATAATGCAAGTCATCACTTTGGGAGCAATGATATGGAAATAAATTGCAACAATCAATCAATCAATCAATCAATCAATCAATAAGAACAAAGCTACTTGGTATGTTCTTTATTATGACTTTAGTTGGGAAAGGTCAACATTTAATCACTAAAATAAGTGAAACAATTTCACAATTCCTCCTGTAGTTATAAATGCAAAATAGCTTGTTAGAAACAATAATTTAACTCAAACATTTCACTGCATTCAGTGACATCTGTGAACACCTACAAATCTAACCCAAAATTTATCAGTTCTATGCTATCCGGAATGTGTGTTTCGCTGTAGGGCTCACAACAGGCATAAAATTGGGTCTTTGTGTATGCTTTGGTTCCAAAGGAGTTCAGAGAAGCTGTAAAATGTGATATGGTCTGCACAATTCTGCTTTCCAAAAAATCTCAGCTTCTCTTTCTCTTTTCTTTTCTTTCTCTTTCTCTTTCTCTTTCTCTTTTCTTTTCTTTCTCTTTCCCTCCCGCTCCAGTCCCTTTCTTCCCTTTACTCCCCCTTCTCTATCCTTTACTTCAAGCTTTTATGGCTATGAAGATATACTTGAAGCTGTGTGGGTAAAAAGCTGAGAACCCAGGAGGGGCTTCAGTGCTCTCTATCGCTCCTTAACTCTCCCCATGACTTACTGAAGCAGAATCAACTGTGCAGATAGTAAGGAGGCAGTTATCTTTTTTTGTTGAAGAGTTTGGATTACCTTCTTGCAGATTTCTTACTTATTAAGTGCAGTATGCATACACTTCATTTCATAGCCTGATATTTAACTTTTTAAGATATTGAAGGACATGGGCGTAGCAAGGGTGTTTGTTAGGGGGGCAGGCCTTTTGTTGGGGGGGGGGGGAGAACCTCTACAGATCAGAGCAAATCCACTGAAATTAATGAACATGACAAACTTAGGTTCATTAATTTCAGTGTGTTTGCTCTGAGTATTACTTACTTGAATACAACTCTTTGAGTTAAGAAGATCTGTTTGACTTTGCACTGAGGAGTTTATTTTCTAAATCTACCGACGTATTTTCGTGAGTTGATAGGGAAAGGTTTAAAGGTAAAGGTACCCCTGCCCGTACGGGCCAGTCTTGACAGACTCTGGGGTTGCGCGCTCATCTCGCTCAAGAGGCCAGGAGCCAGCGCTGTCCGCAGACACTTCCGGGTCATGTGGCCAGCGTGACGAAGCTGCTCCGGTGAACCGGCACCAGAGCAGCACACGGAAACGCCGTTTACCTTCCCGCTATAAAGCGGTACCTATTTATCTACTTGCACTTAAGGGTGCTTTCGAACTGCTAGGTGGGCAGGAGCTGGGACCGAACAACGGGAGCTCACCCCGCTGCGGGGATTCAAACCGCCGACCATGCGATCGGCAAGTCCTAGGCGCTGAGGTTTTACCCACAGCGCCACCCGTGTCCCTCAGGGAAAGGTTTAGGGGTGGCCTATTAAGAGCCCTGACAGCAAGTTTCAGAGGGGCAGAAGTTTTGCTAAAGGGTTAAATAAATGGCTGTCACTATTCTCACTTTGCGGAGATGAAAGCCTTAAAAGGTCAAAGGCAGTATTCCACAGTAAAAGTGCCTTTCCCCAAACCATCCAAAATCCCAGAACTGGAAGTGATAAAGATGCAGCCCAATTTCTCCAAAGTGCATACTTTTTTAATAAATGCATTTTAAGAGCACATTTAAAAAAAATGAAAACAGCAACTGCTAGGAAGGACTAACAATTTTTGAGATCCAAGTAATTTATCTTTTTACAAAAATGTTTTACCCGTTTTCCTCCTGCTCCGGCCATAATGAAAATTGTCCCTTTGTAATGTTCCTGTTTGCACTGGGAGGAAATCAACCACTGACAACAAGGAAGTGATATTTCAGTAGCATTATTCATTTAAATATCATCATAACCACTGATAGTACTATCCCCCATGAATTTTTCTAATACCCCTTTACAGGCAACTACAGTGGTGACCATCAGTAACTTCCATATATTAATTACATGTTGTGTGAAGAAGTACTTCTTGTTGTGTGCCCTGGATGTACCAATTGGGTGATTGTGAATTCTACCAGGGTTAAGTTTTTTTTGGGGGGGGGGCATGTGTGTATCTACTTTCTGCAGACCATGCATAATGTCATAAATTGTATCATGTTCCCCTTAGTAGGTTTTCCCCCCTTCAAAACTAAAAAGCCTTGCCTCCTATAAAGAAGTGTTTAGATTTGCCCTTCCCCACTACAACTCCCTGAACAGCTGAACAGCACAGATGCCAATTATCTAACAGGCACTGCTGTGTACACGAGTACCAGGGTCATGGCAATAGCCTCAGGTCCCATCTAGATCAAATATTGATGATACAAGTTTACCTTGCCACTCATGCTCCAAGTTCATGCACATCTTAACTTCAAATAATACCCCCGTCTGTCAATAATATGTCTGAATTCTAAACAACAGTCATTGCCTCTATTCACAGACCAGAAATTATTGCCTTGCAAACATTCAAGCCAGTATGAATGCAAACTAGGCTTAGCATCCAAGAGTGAAGTCATTTCACTCCTCCCTCAACTCGGAGGCTTTTTCAGCATTTATAATCTGCATAGCCACAGAAACAGACCTTCGTCTCTCATCTTTCATTCCCTGTGTCCCCATATACTATCATCACCTCTCATTTTATAGGTATCACATTTTCTATAATTAGCATACTAAACTGCTAAATATCATGGGTCACATCACATGACTCCACTTTGATTTACTGAGAATCTGGCACAATAGAAACATGCGTCCACATCTTGAGCAAAAGGCGCTCGGTGCTTTAAAAGAAGATTTTCTCTTGCATAGCGAAAACCTTTCCTCTGTATTGGTGTTTTTTTTGGTGGTACATCTGAACATGTTACTTATTTAAAACAAAACTCGTGGTGGCAGCTGTGCCGGCCAGTTTCCAGTAAATTGGTCAGGATTAGCCATCTTCCTGAGAGCAGTTTTACTAGAAGGAAAGTGTGAAAAATTGTAGTGAAGCTGACAACATCTTAAGTTTATGTGAATTTAGATCATAGGAGCCAATTCCTAGGGTCTGAGGTCCCTTCAACCCCCACCCCATAAAATATTTGAGGGGACCAGGCCCCCCAAAGTTCCCATTCAAATGCTGTGTGTGTGCTGTGTCATGTGATTGGTTATGTGGGATGGGGCTTACCTGGGGGCCCCAATATTTTATTCAAGTTGGCATCCCTGACTCAGGTTGTAACATTCTCATCTGATTCTCACATGAATCAGAAAGGGAGGATGAGTTTTTATGTCAGGGAAGGGTGGGCTGGTGGATTCTTTTAGTTAATTCTGATAAAGTGTTTAGTATGACCTGTTCCATACTGTGGAAGCACCAAATGTGTGTTAAAATAAAAAGGACTGCTGAGCAACCACTTCAGGAAGAAATGACTGAGCATGGAGAAGCAAGGAGGAGGCGACACTTAATCCTTTCCATAGTCACTATTTCGCTTCTCCAAATCCCCCTCAGCTCCCTTGGCAGACTTTCCTCTCCCTACAGCAGGCCGGTGTTTGCAGAAACCCAAAGAGGGAGAGCAGCTTGAGAGTGAGGAATGGTAGGTGCTTCTCTGCTCATAATTGCCCCTCTCAGTGTGGCTATTCAAGTAAAAGCAGAACAGCCACATGAAAGTTGTGATTAGCACAGGTATGAACCCTGACATATTCCGTTAGGCACACTAACAACATTTTAGTTGAAACAAAACAAAAAAAATCCTCCCAGTAGCACCCTAGAGACCAACTAAGTTTGTTATTGGTATGAGCTTTCGTGTGCATGCACACTAGGGTGCTACTGGAAGGAATTTGTTTGTTTGTTTGTTTCAACATTTTAATAAGGCATCCACAGAAAACAAAGAAGGGGGAAGAACTTGTCAGAGTCTAGTAGTGAGTTTTTCTTCTGTGTTAACTGGAAATGCCAGGGATTGAGCCAAGGACTGTCTGCTAAACTGCGACTCCTCTCCCTTATCTTTTTTCCTGACATTCAGACCGCCCTTGTTTTCTTTTCTCTACCATTTTAGCAAGCCTCCTCCATAGGTTTCTGTAGCCAGACTGAACACATTGTTATCTGTTACAATTTTGGACAGAATTGAAAGCAAATATTAGTTGGGGAGTACAATTATTTCTCTCAATCCACAGACATTTCATGAAAGGGGAGTCTTGACCACAAAGTATAAATTAATTCCTAACACAATATAAAGCAAACACTACACACAGAGGGAATAATGTCCCGATGGGAAATGTGATTATCCTGAAAGAAGGTACAGAAACAGAAACAGCCACTGATGTACTGGTGCCAGTTGAGTTTGCGAAATTGAAAATAAAAATGGTTGGCTGGGTGATGTACTATGATAGTCATTTGTATGAAATCCTCTTTTTTAAAAGGACTTAAGTGACATTTGCCTGTAAGTGTAAATTCCCATGGGCATTACAGCTTGATGCTAACCTGCTACTTGTGAATGCAGAGTAAAATGTTGTATGCGCAGGGCTCATGTTATATTGGTCACAAGTCACTTGCCATAAAACTTTGTTTCCAGTTTCCAGTAAACATTACTACAGTATAAGTTTGATGCTTAACCCCTGAAACATTTGCTCTTTATGTATATTGCCTTTTTAGAGAAAATGCTTAACCAAGTTACAGATAAATTCTTGAGGTTGCAAAACTGTTACATTGGTCACATATTTTAAAACACAATGAAAATAAAGCATACAAACTACTTCTGGCATACTTCTTGGTTCTTTTTGTTGGGAAGATCAAGCCAGCTAACAAAAAAAATGTCAATTGGAGTTAAATAATATTAGGTAAAACAAAAAAATATTATATAAAGGAGCCTACAAATGCTATGTTGGTCACTAGAGAATTACCTGTAATCAGCTGAAGTATGTGTCTGCTCAATCTGCTGTCCATGTGCTGTCAATAAGCATCTTCAGGGCTGCTGCTTCCCCTTGTTAGGGAACTTTCTCTTTAAACCAGACAGAGCTGTTCTTCGAAAAGTAGGAGACATGGGCCATGCTAGAGTTGAGGGGATGCAGGCTACCTCCCTGTCCCTCCCCCACCATCCTGATAGGTAACAGTGATTCTGCAGTCAAGAGCCAGGTCCCTGGTTCTGCCCCCCCCCCAATAACCACTCATGCCTCAGGCAGCGAAATGTGTTGAGCTGGTCATAGCTCCTTCTGAAGCTGGCTGTTATTCTCAACAGTTGGGGACTCTAGATACACGGCAACATTTTGCGCCAGATTGTCATCTGTAATTCTGCAGTTCATCTCTGTAGCTGTTACCACAATTCAGTGTTGGGTTCCAAACCACTTTATGACAGCTTAGAATCAAGTGATTGCTCACTATAGGCACCAAATGATAAAACGCATCAGTGGCAGCAACAAGCAAAATTTATCCCTCTGGGATTTTTCCAGACTTCCTCTGAAAAACATTGTTAGCTAGCTTGTGAGCATTTATTCAACATTTACAAGAAGTATTTCAAGTGGTGTATACTGAGCTGAAAAAAGACAGATTATCAATTCCTCATTTTAGTAGCCATTATTTGACAACTGCTGTTTTCCCATCTGGACATAACTGACAGCCATGACTAGCATTTATTCTCCACTGGTTTTAAAAGCAAATTGTGTTCCAACTTGTAGCTATTATTTTATTTTATTTAATCATTAAAATATTTCTTCCTCTCAGCCAAACTCTCCAGCGATCATGATATGAGCTGGTTTATAAGCACTGTAAAAAAAATATTTTTTACTGAAAATAGAATTAAAGTTATACGTAGTAAAAAGACTCCATTGACACTAGCAATAAGATCAACAATAATATGCTTTGGAGAATTAAAAGGTCCTCAAATGGCACTTAAAAGCATTAAGAGTGGGCATGTGACAAATTGACACAGGTAGGGGATTCCAAAGATAAGGCAGAGGAAGCCCTCAAAGGCAGGGATGCTCTGAGCTGGGCTTTTTAATGATTGGGCAGTGTACCTGAGGCACAGGCAGGAAGAATAAGCTTAGATATCTCCCCACTAGCCTCAGCAATGCCACAGAGTAAATTTCTAAGTCTTTGAAAGTGGAAAGGCATCTAGCAATAGCTAAATTTGGAGAATTCATTGTAGACGGGCACCTAGTAACAGGACATTACTCAAAAGATGAGAGGTTGGACACCTCCAAGGTTCCACTACCTCCAGATAAGAATTTTCCCTTTGGAAGTATTGGGTCCTACAGCTGTTTTGAGAAAACTAACACCATGGGAAGCGGTAACTGTAATATCAGAGACAGCAGGAACATCAACCAAACATTATGAAATATTCTAGGAAGAAGGTGGGGAGAGATCATGGAATTACTAGATCAGAACAAAAATGCAACATGACTTCACCATTGGTGACATATAATACTTTTGGTGGAGACAAGCTGCAACCTCCTGCTTCTCATTTTGAAAACATTCACCTGCCCCAGGAACACCCACAGGGTCTTTTTAAAGAGAGGCACAGGGGGCAGTTGCTCCAGGCTTCACATATGAGGGGGCCTCACATCTGGAGCGGCCACATCAACGCTGGCAGCACTGCATTGTTTTTCCCAACTCTTTTCTCTTAGAATCCCACTAACTTGAACAAGGGGGGGGGGGTCTTAAACCAAACTCTACTGGTGGTACTGTCTTCTCATCCTGACAGCATGAGCAAGATGTTTGCAGGCACAGATCGTGCTCATAGTAGTAACCAGCCCAACCTTGGTTGGTTTTTTTTTTTTATTACAATTATATCGCACCTTTTCCCTCCAAGAAACCCAAAGCAGCTTACACAATCCCCCTTCTTCTCCCCTTTATCTTCACAATAACCTTGTGGAGTAGGCTAGGGTGAGAGTCAGTAACTGGCCCACTACGTCACCCAGCGAGTTTCATGGCCAAGTTGGGACTGGAACCTGGAATTTCTGAGACCAGCACACTGTAGGGACCTCCCATAAACAACAGAGTCCTCAGTGCAGTGCCTAAAGGAAACAGGGAGCTCACAGAGACCTACCAGCCTGCCTTCTGGGTCTCTGCTCCCTTCATTGCCCCATTAGAAATAATAATGCCCACTGGCCAGGCTTGCTGGCCCTCAAGAGAACATCTGGCCTAAAAGTAGGTCCAAAAATATTGAAGACTATGGCCGAGCTCTTATCAAGAAATCAACTAATATTTTACCATTTCGTATAGCTAATGTGCCGTGCAGTGCTATTTTTCTGGGAAAAGAGGTGCTGGAGTTCACCCTGAACTTCTCCCTTGTTCTCTTGGATTGGCCATGGAGCCCACCTGAGAGGTGCTGGAGTTGAGCTCTGGTGAGTTCCAGCTGAAAAAAAGCCCTGGTGCCGTGGTATGTCACATCTAACAGTTACAAGCTTGACGTTTTATATTTGATTACTGCCATGATAAATCAAAAGCTATCAATAAGTGTACAGAGCTCAGCTTCTGAAGTAAAATTACATCTTCAGCATTCAGATTTTGAGTTTCACATTTTGATAGATCAAATTTTAACCTCAAGCAACTGTCAAATATTTGAATACTTTTTTCAGCTGTAAAAGGTCACAGTAGGGCTTTCCTCCATGAGGGGGTTATCTCATAGAATCATAGAGTTGGAACCACCCATAGGATCATCTAGTCCAATGCCCTGCAGTGCAGGAATATACAGCTGACACCTACAGGACAGGATCGAACCTGCAACCTTGGCGTTGTCAGCCCCACACTTTGACCAACTGAGCTACCCAGGGCTTGCTGCCAAGTAAACATGGTTAGGATTGTGCTGCTAAGAAGGTCTTCATGAGAAACAGAAGACGAGAGAATGGAATGAAGTCGCAAACAGAGGTTTTTGTCCATCTTTTATTTGTTTGCTATAAAAATATAAAATCAGAGAAGATCAATACAGACTTGTCCTTTTACACTAGGGGTTAGAGGCATGTATACACTGGCAAAAATAGGGCTTTCACAGCATAGAGTCAACGGGACGGTGGGGGGGGTAGAAAGCCTTGGAGAAGAGAGGGGAACCTCTCGCCACCTCGTGTTTTGAAAACATGCCTTTTTGCTCACATTGCCAGTACCAAAACGCATCACAATTAAATTAAAAAAGAAGAGGGGATGGAATGCTCCTTCAAAAAGAATATAGATCCACCTTTGTTCATTTTGCCTATCTTTTGATGAGGAAGATTGTAAAAGACACAAATTGGGGATACTATTCTTTTTGTTTGTGAGAATGCATTTCTCAAATATAGGGAAATATTTTTCAATGATTCATTTTTGTCCAAAAGAAAAAGTGCTACAATGACACTTTGAGGCCAGACCCATCCGAAGGAAAAAGCGAGCCCTGCTGTGAGGTGAAGTCAGAGTTGCAGAGTTGGCCAGCCGGACTACGAAGCAGTAAACTTTGGGTACTAAAACCCATAAAACTGTCTTTTATTTTGAAACAGATGTATTGGGAAAAGATCGGTTGCCCTTTAGAATTCTTTTATTTTTCTCACCTCAGTTGGGCATTTGAATGTCTGCAGCCAGTGACCAATAATGTTTTCTTGGGGTTTCCCCCTTGCCCTCAGGGGTATAAATCCAATGGTGTGTGCCTTCATCTGAGACGCACAGAAAAGGTGGTGGTGGCAAAGCATTTGTGGTTGGTTGGTTTTCGCCCATAAACCCCTCTCCTTGGGCTCGATACCCTCAGCCCAGCCACCCAGCCCGCCAAGGACCTCTGGCCTGCGATCCAGTCAGGTTGGGGCCCCAGCACGGCTGCAGCAGCCTTGTCAACGGCCACAGCTTCTCATCTCCTCAAACCTTGCTTTGCAGGGGGGTGGGGAAGAGTTGCTCTGGCACTTTGCCCCCTCCAAGCTGCCTTCGCCTCAGACGCCATTTCCTGCCTCTTTCTCCTTCTAGGATGAGGAGGCTGGGGCCGAAAGTCCGTGGATGGTGGCTGCCAGGGAGTCTGCTGGGGTTTTGCCCCCAGGGCTGGAGGCTTGTTTTCTGTCCACAGCTGCAAGACAAGGGGGGCGAGTTCTTATTATTCTTATCATTACCACCACCCCCACCGCCTTTCTTCCTGACAGGGACTCACGGTGACTTACAGATAAAAAATAAGAGCAGTTGGAAACATAGGGGGAAAACAATCATTAAAAACAATTTGACCTTGATAGAATTAGAACACACAGACTTATATATATTCTAGTAAAACCATACAAATAATTACAGTACAGTAAAAAATAGTATGGCACCGTAGTATACTATAGTATGGCAGCCCTTCCATTAAAGAAGATAAAGAAGCGCGTGAAGCCAGTTGTGTCAGCAGCAGAGGCACAAAGGTGTGCTCAGAGATCACACCCATGTTTCCTATAAAATTAATTAATTAATTAAGGCCCCAAATCCAGCTGTAGTTAATTATAACCCGACATCTGTACCTCGGGGAGGTGGTAAACTCTTCAGATGGCAAAGGGCCCTTCACCTCATGGGAGGCCCTGCCATACAAATCAGTTCCAAGGACATGGAAAACTAGATCTTACACAGAAAGGCTCCAGCCTTTACTCTGCTTTCCTATTTGTGGGAAACTTTTCTTTTCTCTTTTCTTTTTCTTTTCTTGGATGCGGAAATGTTCTTTCCAATATGCCACATGTAGTGGTACCACCCAGGCACACGTTTGCTGCCTCAGAATTAGGCCTTTAATCACATTAAAAGCCAGGACTAAAGGGCACCATCCATTATCTTCCATGGAATTTAATTACAACTTCTTCTTTTTAGCTGGGTGGGACTATAAGGACTGAACAGAATAGCATAGGTATATCTTGGGTTGCTTCACACTTTGTGGTTTTAAGGGATATTTGAGAAAATGTTTCCATTTACCCAATAAAGCTTAACCTTTGAATGTGACAGAGGGTTTGCATATGTATTGCGGAAAGATATTTGGCTAGGATGGCTAAGGCTTCTCTAGGGTATGTAAGTACACATTTCCTGCTGCATAATGTGTGAAACAATTATATGCACACTGTCTGCATTTACAGTGCATGCACATACATGGGAAAGCGTGTCCCAGTCAGAGTTGCCAGGCAGGCATACATAGGTGTTGAGTTATGTACACTTGGTGCTTACAGTAGCTGCTGTGTGAAGTGGGAACAGACAGTGGCAGGGAAATTTCTGCCATGGAGACAGTGGACAGTTTTTCTCTTCTTTCTAGAACAACCATCAGTCCACAACCTAGCAAGCTTCATAACACTGGTTACTCAGAATCCCTGTAAAATTATTTTCTTTTCACTGTGGGGAATCAGAGCAAATGCTCTCCTTTGGCAAACTTCAGCAAAGGAGCCAATGAATTAAAATAATTGGGTCTTCTTCAAATAACAGTAGAGCGGACTATATATATTTACAAAAGGAGTCCCTTCACACGTGTCACTTGATCTCCCATCACCTCATTGCACAGGGCTTGATATCCAGAACTGTCAGCTGGCTGTGTGATCTGCCTCCACCGAAAAGTTATGTGAGCTGATATGAAACCTCTTTTGCTTCTATGATCTGTGGCAAATCATTCACACATGGAAGTCACCACTTGACTGCAGCTAATGAACATGCATGTGTGAACATGATCAAAGAGTATTCTGCTACACCTGACAATCCCAAAACACCAAGGCATATCTTAAACATGGAAATATCAGGGACCTGGTGGTTTGGAACACGCTATCATACAAGCACACTGCTCCCGCTCATTAGAAAAGAATGTGCACAGAAAAACATGTCCCTGTAGCAACACCCACAACGTCACATAGAAAATTGTACAATCTCTTTTCTCAAAACAGGCCTCATATCACACCCATTAACCGTCTCCTTCTCATACCTACCCAAAAGAAAGTGTTGAATGGATGTAACTAAATTTGTTCACATTTGTTCCCTGTGATGATTACATTTACTGTCTGATTCCTCTTCCCTTTCTTGTCTCTCCCCACTCCCATGTGTGTCTTTCATTGGCATTTGCTTGCTAAATGGGTAGGAACCAGTCTTTGACTCTGTAAAATGCTTATTTATAAGTATTTAATATATGATTTTTTAAAAACAACCACCACCAAAGGTAGATTGGAAGGAGGAAGAGGCAAGGTGCAATATGAGCAGCAACAACAACAACAAACCCTTTGACATGCAATCTAATTCTATGTTCCTAAACTGGGTCCATTATTCTGCCTTCTGCAGATGGATCCCTTCACTCAGCAACACAATAAAAAGAGAAGCCGATGCTTTCAGGGGAGCTGCAATAAATTCAGCACTTGAAACCTGGCCTACTTTTGGCAGAGGATAAGAATTACCCAGGATACCCTGCACACCTCTGCTTAATACCTTCTGTACCTTTGCAAAGCCATTTTCTAAATGCATTTACTTGGAATTAAGGTCTGCTCCTTTTATGGGAACCAGATTGCTTCCAAGTAATTTTGTTTAAGACTTCAGCTACCCACTGCTTGCACTCCCCTTCCCAAATTAGAAGTAAATATTTAATTAGTATTAGAAGTGCTATTGATTTCAGTGCTTAAATGCGCTAGAAACATAAACCACAATGAAAACTTACAAACAAATAGTTTAAGGTGGTGATATGCCTTAACACAATGATAAACTGAACTGAAATAAGATAATGTGAACATATTCTTGTGCCTGTTGTTTTAAATGTGTGTGCTTTAAAAAATCAAGTCTTGTGCAACAACCCTACCCCCAAATATGAAGCACTTTTTGTTTCAACAAAAATCCCCAGAACCAAAACTCACATGTGGAAACAGTTTAGTGGTTCTCAAACTTTTATCTCTGGGCCACACTTTCAAAATAAAAATTTGCTTTTGCCACACCAATTTTTTTATTGATAAGAAATACATATGAAAATCAAAAGAAACAACTCCTAGCTGCACTTGATTTATAACCTAGAATGCAACTAGTTTATAATATGATCACGGGACATCCATAAAGTATAAAACACAAATCCTTCCCAAATATAATTATAAACCAGCCTCTTACAGATGTACCTTAAGTATACATGCAAACTCAATATGAGGAATGAGCTTGCTTTTGCCAGGTAATCTCATTTATCTAGGTATGGTTTGAGACAAACTCTCATCTTTTCATCAACACAAAGAAACCTTTCCCTTTTCTGATCTTTCATATTTGTCGGAGTTGAAATCCCTGTTCACAACAAGATGTCATGGAGAACTGTAGAAGAATGGCCAGTGTTCGTGCTCTCATTTTGAAAATGTATATATTCATATCATGCAAATTAAAAATAAAAATGATACTCTACTATACTGCACTGAAAAGTTTAAGTGTTTCTTTGATTGTCTCTGAATCTTCTTGCCACGCTTGCTATCCTCTCCTGCCACACCCCTGGAGAACCACCGCAGAAGCCAGTGGAACAGCCCTGATAAGGCGCTAGGAGCCTTGGCACAAGGCATCCTTCTCTTGCGCTGTACTCATCTTACGCAGGAGAGGTTCCCTGCGGGTCTAGACGGGGTTCTGCCTCAGGCACCTATACAGCTGGGCTGGGTCGCGGGTTTTAGCACAAGGAGGTCACGCGGTGAGAAGCTGCACGCCACTCAGAGCCGCTTCGGTCCCCGCAGCCTCTTCTTTTCCCAAGCGCGTTTCTTATTTCCGGTTTGGTACGGGAGGGAGGGGGAAAGGCAGGTGGGGAGTCAAGGAACAGCGGAGGATACACGACCCCCTCCCACGGCGCAACCCACTCCTTATACGTGATTGGGACCGAGCAGGGTTTGAACAAGAGTTTGCTGCTGACACGTGTACCGTGGGCGCTTAGAGCCCAAGTGCCGCCCAAGATAGGACTGGAGCACTCTGGCCTAAATGATTTGTGGATGTCAGGCTGGCAAGGACAGAGGCAGCTTGACTCCAGCTTCGAAACTAATCAGAAAGTGACTTTATTTCTGTAATGAAAAGCAAAACAAAAAGCCGGTGAGCCAAGAGGCTGCGTAGGTTTCAGAACCCGCGTTTCATACCGAAGTGCACCAATTCCTCCTTGCATGTTCCCAGCTGGAATTCTCACACTTTGGCCGCAGCAACTTTGAAAAGAAATAGTAAGAGCGACAAGAGCTTATGCTGTGCTTAGAGCGTCTAGAGCGCGCCACGTCTTTCATCCTGCCGCCCTTACCTGTAGGGCAAATCACCAATTCCAGAGGGGAGGGGGGTGAGGCTGGGGCAGATGCAGCTTGCTTTAGGCAATAGAATGAGTTCGTGATATAGGCGAGATTTAAACCAGAAGTGGCGATTCCATTACCAAACTATAGCAACAGTCGTGCCTTGTAAACGTTGCATCTCAGAGACACAGGCTTTGGCTTGACTTACGGGCTCCTCTCCACCTGCCCCATTTAAAAAGAAAAGGGGAGCCGCGTCTATTCCGTAGGCATTGACTCCAACTTTTGCCGAAAGTGAAGAAGTATTAACGGGGCATAAGACAAGAAACTCTGAAAAGAAACCATCTCTCTAGGGGCCGCGTAGGAAAACAACCGCCTCAGGTCTGAGACATTAAAAAAGGGAGTCTCTGTTTAGCAGAAAATATCGGTTTAGCCACTGCGATAGAGGCCGGTTTTGTTAAAGGACAGTCAAAGGCTAAAAGGGCGCGCCTGTTTCTCATTAGGCAGCGTAGAACAGTAACGCCACAATCCTAAACCCACGGATTCCAGTGTTTAGGATCGCAGCCTAACACTGCATGTTCAGCAAAAGGAAAGCAGAAACGCCGGTTTCCACTGTAAAATACATTCTTGTGTTTTTCTTTTTTTCTTTTTAATTCACGCTTTTATTACAGACAAGAGAGAAAGGACTTGGGGGAGGTAACAGTTCTTCTAAAATACTTGATTCCCGCTAGTTTGTGAAACATGGTGCGTTTGGAAAGACCAGACGAATCTGGCCACTATATGTGCCATGAAATATCCCTAAAGGTAAAGGTACCCCTGACCTTAAGGTACAGTCGCCGACGACTCTGAGATTGCGGCGCTCCTCTGGCTTTACTGGCCGAGGGAGCCGGGGTTTGTCCGCAGGCAGTTTTTCAGGGTCATGTGGCCAGCATGACTAAGCCGCTTCTGGCGAACCGGAGCAGCACACGGAAACGCCGTTTACCTTCCCGCCGGAGCGGTACCTATTTATCTACTTGCACTTTGATGTGCTTTCCGACTGCTAGGTTAGCAGTAGCAGGGACCGAGCAAAGGGCGCTCACCCCATTGCAGGGATTGGAACCGCCGACCTTCTGATCGGCAAGTCCTAGGCTCTGTGGTTTAGACCACAGCGCCACCCGTAAATGGACAACAATTCACTTGAGTATGGCTCGATTTCCGACGGATCATTCGGTCATATATTTAAAAAGGCTGAAACAACTGGTATCTTTTGGATGAGGATTCATCATAGCTCAGTCCAAATCAACAGCAATTTTGTTGTTGGTTTCAGCGCATGTGAACTGGACCAACTAACTAGAAATTCGCTGGGGGGAAATGGCTCAGTATTATTTACAGTCCAGTCCTAATCACGTCTTCTCTGAGTAGGATCCAATTCCCAGTAAGCGTTTTATTCTTAAAGTTAGATAGTGCACCAGAAAATTGGGGAGTAAGAAAACGAAGCGGTGTCTAAAATATAAGCCATTTTGTTGTATTTGCAGACTTTAAAATCAAGTCTTGCAATGAATAGGTTAATTAATTAAAACTTCTTAGTTTATTTAAAAGAGAAAGAGAGAGAGAACAATTAGACTTACTTAAACCTATAACAAGGGACGCGGGTGGCGCTGTGGGCTAAAGCCTCAGCGCCTAGGGCTTGCCGATCGAAAGGTCGGCGGTTCGAATCCCCGCGGCGGGGTGAGCTCCCGCTGCTCGGTCCCAGCGCCTGCCAACCTAGCAGTTCGAAAGCACCCCCGGGTGCAAGTAGATAAATAGGTACCGCTTACCAGCGGGAAGGTAAACGGCGTTCCGTGTGCTGCGCTGGCTCGCCAGTTGCAGCTTTGTCACGCTGGCCACGTGACCCGGAAGTGTCTCCGGACAGCGCTGGCCCCCGGCCAATAGATGTGAGATGGGCGCACAAACCCCAGAGTCTGTCAAGACTGGCCCGTTCGGGCAGGGGTACCTTTACCTTTTAAACCTATAACGCCTCGTGTAATGCTTCTTCTCTTTATTGCTTCAGAAAACGGACTTGCTCCCTATCAAGATTTATGGTCAACTGCTTCCATAAAATGATTGCCTATGGTACTGAAATTATTATTTCTCTCAAATAAAATTAATCTCTGTCAGTCTCTGCGTGGAAGTGTGCGCTCTGGCTCATAGTATATTCCTGACCCATTTATTTTCTGCTCCCTCGCCTGCAAGAAAAATATGCAAATACTACTTTCACTCAAAGGATGATTACTAAAACCCTGGATGGTTTTCCCAGAACTGCTCATTTTATTTTATTTTATGAACTGACACCTAAAGAGAGGGGAGGGGGAAAGGAAGGCATATTTTTCGAGTTAAGAGGTATTTCTTACTTTCCGTTTGAAACGTCTACGTGGTCTACTGAGGAGGGAGCTGTAGGGCTTTATTTTTAAAAACTTTCATTTTTGGTGGGCTCTTTCCTGACATTTTCATGAAACAAATGTCAGAACATCACAGAACAAAACTGCCTTTTTGTCTACCGTCTTAAGATAGTACTATTCATACCAGGAAGTAAGTCTCATTGAATTCAGTGGTGCTGAGCTCTGAGTAAACGTGCTTAGGTTCTTACTAGACAAGTCTCAGTGATTGCAATAGGGGTCTTAACTGAATGAGCATTATTACTAGTGCATACTTTTGACACAGTCATGTTCTAAGTTAGTAAGGATACGCTGTCACAAAAATTTACAAAGGAAAAAGCAGAAAATCCGAACTCTGCCCTCGCTCAGAAAATTATCACTACTTCCCTTCTTTATTTTAACTTTTTAAAACATCTAACCCTTCCCGGCCACTTTCACGCACGCATGACGCACCAGTTTAGCGTCGTCAATCATTGTCAATAATTGCGCCAGGCTTAAATGGCGCCCACTTCGAGCTAATGCTGGGAAAAGGGACCACACACAGTTAGTGACTGCGCACAATGGATCATAAGGAAAATAAAAGGTACAGCTATAGGAAAGGCGCTGGAATAGCTTTGTACCGGGGCGAAGGGATGCAAAGGGAAAGAAAATATTTTGGCAGGATGGAGATTCTTTTCCCACCCGGAAAGCCCCCCCGCCCGATGATTTAGCTCCTACAGATGCCTGAAGAGACACGGCAGCCCGAGGCCGACTCAAGAGCGGGTCTCTCTCTAGCGAGGACAGCAGTGACAGGCAGGAAACCCCCGAGGTCTCTTTTTCTCGCTCCTCCACGTGACCCAGCCTCGAGTCTCTCCCCGTGACATTTCCTACCGATACGGGGGGGGGGGGTGCTTTGGCCTTAACTATCCCCCACCCGCATCCCTTTTGAATGCGCAGGAAATTATTCCTCTCCATGGCACCTACTAATTCTTCCCTCTCCGTCTTCGGCAAAAGAGGTTCGTTGGCCTGGTCGCCAGCTCCGCGGCTGGAGGGTGGAGGCGCTTCCTTAAGGAAACTGGGCCAGCAAAGAATGGAAAGGGAGTAGCCAAGTCAGAGGCCAGGCAAGGAGGCAGCTGCCCTTGAACCAGGCAGCCCAGGTTACATGAACAGATTCCGGTTAGAGGCACGCGCAGCCCCGATCTTCCGTGGAAATAAATCCCACTGTTTTCCCTGGGGTTTCCCACCCACCAGCTGAGTGTGTGTTGGGGTTACAATGCGGTGTTTCTCCAATGTGGGTCCCAGCTGTTATTGGACTGCAACTCCCACCACCCCTAGCTAGTAGGACATGGCCAGAGGGCAGGTGCCCCTCTTCCCTCAGCTGCCTTTCTCCCACCACCGCGCAGGCAAGCCGTGGGCCGCCCTTCCCCTTTTCCTACCTTCTCGGGTGGGATGCTTGAAGGCCGCTGTGGGAGCCGGGTCTCCCCCGTATATGGCCACGCCGGGCCCGTGGTGATGAGCCAAGGGGTTGCCTGGCGTCTGCCAGTGATGATGCGCCGGACTTAGGTAGCTTCCTCCCGGCCCGCCGTAGACTGCTTGGTTTGAAGACGGGTAGGCGCAAGGGGACAGGAAGGTACTGACAGCTGAGAGCCCGGGAGGCGGCTGAGAACAATAGAAAGAGAAAATAGTAGATGGCGGCACCCACGAAAAGACAGGATTCTAAACATTGTCTTGAAAGTAAATTAAAATGGATTAGCAATGCGGTTCACTTCCAAGCAAGCGACAGGAAACTGCAACGAGTCTAAAGGATGCAAAACACCTGCACAAAAAGAGAGATAAGCTCTATTCTCCCTATTTAATGAGGACGCGCATCTCGTTCTGGAATCCTCCCTTCCTTAAGCGCAGAAAGTAGGACAAGCGCGCAGATAGATAGCTTTTCAAAGAAGTGTTTGCTCCCGCGAAATTTACATAACTAAACGCAGGTAACTTCATGAAAACCTATGTGCAAAATGTGTGTTGCTGTAGGGGTTTTTCTAAACGAATAGTAAGATTTTTAAAAGAAAATAAATACTTTGGTGACCAGATCTGAGTAGAAAGTGTCAAAAGTTTTCTGTTCCTAAAGCAAGGAAATAAAGTAAAATAGAAATGCAAATTTACCATGTGAGGCAAAGAGAGGGTTTGTGACAATAATACATTCGAAAGGGCGGTTGGCTGTTCTACACACGCGGAGAGAGAGAGAATGTTTCTGTTCCACTTCTCTGGATTCTCCATCTGTGTGTTCTTTAGATATAAAGTCAGATGGTTTTTAAACAGGGGTGGGGGTGTTTTCAGACTCTTTTTAATACCTGCTTACAGCATTTTCGGTCATAGATATAGTGTATTTTCCAGAGATCCACAGATCTTACATGAGTAAACGCGCAACTGAACACTGACATTCTGCCCATCGCGCAGGAAGGGCTTACTTTTTTAGCTTCTTCCCCCACCCAGCCCGTCTCGGCCATTGAATTCCCGGCTGGCCGTGCTGTTACCTGGGGGTATTTAATGTCTGCTTCCGCTGCTGATTTGTCAAGCGCGCCGACACCTTGCCCGGCAACAGGGAAGGTGGTCCTGTTCACACTGGGCCAGTCTTCTAGTTTGGGAGGGTAGGCAGAGCCATCTGTCCCAGCCAGAGCGCCTGGGATGGGAAAGAAATAGATGGAGGGAAATATTAACTCTCAGGACAGATGAGCTGTACCCTCCGAGCAGGCTGGCTCGGTGAAGTGTCCCGGGGGAAAGGACAGCCTCCGAGGAAGACCCCAAACGTCGTTTGATTCCGTTCTCAGTCTTTCCTGTGCCAGTAAAGGATTATTCCAGACTTTTTTTTATTTCGCCCCTAACTGTAGTGCAACAGCCTCGTAAAAGAAGCTAACAACAAACGCAATCCAGATTTATTTATGAAGCGCTCGTTCTCAGCATGGCTCCTGCAGCCTCTGTTTGGGTGGGAAGTGCTTCGAGAATAAATTCTGGCGGACTGGGGAGGCCAGGGGAGCTGAGCTTTCGGAAGACACGGGGGGCTCTCGGTGTTTTACAGGCAAGCTGCTCAACCGATCGGCTCTGAACGTCGCGTAAAACGCAAGGTTACAAACGAGGGTGATCCGAAGGGGAAACATATAGAAGAAATTGCGAGCCTTAAATTGCAAACAGCTTTTGCCAACATTTCATTTGAAACATATCTTCCACCTCCATGCCTATTCCATTTACACGGACCGGCTTTTTGGCTCCCTTATCCTTCAGGAGGCCCATTTCAGATTGTGGGATGGGGCGGGGGGAGTTGCTCAGAGAGCACGACAAGGTTCAGCAATTTCCTACTGCCTGCTCTTCGGTACATTCAATGTTAAACTGGGGAAACATATATTTTTAAAGCATTTGGGACTCCTTGCTTTATAGTTCGGTTCAGTAGAACTGTTGCCGACTCAGGAGAAGCGGGCACCTCCTTTAGAGTAAAATGATTTGTGTCTTTGGAATGCGTTACCTGGCGCATAGAGACCCATTAAATATATGGGGCTGAAACCAGATAGAGGTGCTCCTGAATACCTATAGTTTGAAACAGGGAGTGGGTGGGATGCCTCTTTCCTCCCCACCCCTTTTTTTTAAAAAAGCAACCTGTAAATGCACTTGAAAAATGAATTATTCCATTAAGAACGAATAACTTCTATACGTCTGTGACTGGCTGAATTTTATATCCACAAAGTGGAACATTCTCTCCCACATAAAGTCTTAATTTTTTTTAAAAAAAGAGAGAGAGAGAACACGGTTTCCTCGTAATGAAACGTAGTAACAAATCGTAGAAGAGAACCAGAACCTAAAAATACAATATTCCAAATAATTTGCTGCCTCTTCCTTCTAACAATGAGTCTGTGGGTCGTTTGGATCTCCTGAAGTTCTAGAAAATAAGTCAACTCTCAGCGAGAAGCGCTGGAATAAATCAACGAGGCTTTCTCAACCGGAAGGCGAGTGAACATTTTAGGAGGAAGGGGGAGAAAACCCCTCTCCCACTTTTGATATTTGAAAGGGAGGGAAAAGGTAATCACGAAACGAACTTGCTGGGTCCATTTTTTCTTTTCTTTTCTCCTAAATAAAAAAGGAAGGGGAACAGTATAAGGGCTCCGAGCTTGCGGTTGGCAATCTATCATCGCTACGAAAATATTTTCCACATTTTTTCATAAGAAGTTCAAGATGTCTCTTTGCAACAACAGCCGGAGTTCTGTCTGCTGAATTCTGGCCCTCCGGGTTCTTACAGCAGCGGCTTCCAGGGCGCCTCTGGGCTTCCAGTAACGAGGTGCAGGAGATATTACCATGTGGCGCGTTGAGACGTGGGAGCATCTCATTCAATTCCCGGCTCAGCTATGAAAAAGACCCTCGAGCAAATCGCTAGCAGCTCTCAGCACAAAGCAAGGATGGGCGACTTCTGTACTGGAGAGAGCGGGGTGGGGTGGGGGAAGTATATTTTGCCACATCCAGGGATGTCATTTACAAAGGTCAGAGGAGCACCCAGGAGTTCTATACATGGCTTTCGACAGAGTGACAGATGGGAGTCATGCCAAAGGCACAAAACCTTTTGCTTATCACAGGACAAACAAAAACAAAACCTGTCTGACCCGTGTTGAGAAACCTGCTATAATTCTTGGTAAGTAATAAACGTGAAACCGTGGGCAAGGCTTGTAAATACGCTGCCTTCTTTTGTCACGAAGGTCTTGAATATATTCAAACCGGGATCTTTAAGGGTTGCTGAGACACTGTCTCCCTCACCAGCTTCATACACTTCACAGCGAAATGGCGCCACAACTACACAGCTCCATCCTTCCTCTGCCAGAGGTGGCGGGCCGTGCAAGCTACCCTAAGGGCCTCGCAGGGCACCTGCTCCCTAACTGCAAAGAAGAACTAACAGTGACTGCTGTACAGTTCTCTCTCCTTTCTTCGGGAAAAAAGCTTGTTTCCAGTACGCCCTCACTCTGGTCCAAGTTTGGAGAAGCTTCGCCGGGACCAGATCAAATTGCTGCATATAGACCCCTCTGGCTTCCACGACCTTCAGCTGCCCATCACAGATCTAAACTGCCTCAGGAGATTGTGATGAAGAGTCATAAGATCAGAATGGGCATCCATTGTTGTATACTAAATCTGCAATCCTATGTACACCTTATTTTGGAAAAAACGTGTAAAAACCCCATTGAACTCAGTGGGACTTGTTTGTTTGTTTTTATGTCCAAACTCAAAACGATGAAATTAAATAAAATAATAGTTCAAAAGCATGACTGGAGAAACTTTTTCTTTGGTTGGAGGCTTCTCTCTCCCTCCCCCCTTCATTTTTTTCACGCACACACCCTCAACAGTTTTTGCATTTACAAAACCCCTTAAGCACAATTGCTTAGTCTTTAAATAGGCCCTACATTTACTGAACTGTCCGCCTTTCCCTCCCTCTGTTGCCTCTCCCAAGTCCTGTTTTACACTGTAGTGTCCTCGGGGCAGCAAACGGTCTTTGTCGCCCTCCATCGGCGCCCCGATGGAGAGTAATAACAGCTCCGCCGCGCCGGGTGCAATAATGCACCCCCCCCACCCCGACCCACTCACCGCTCTGCTCCATGAAGGTGCGGATGCCCAGGATGTTGCTGACTGAGTGAGCCGACGGCCAGGAGCGCGGGAGGCTGACGTGGGCGGCGGAGACGGGCGCTCCGGGGTGGCTGCCCATCTTGGTGCCGGCGGATGGCGCAGCGCCGGGGTAAGGATACTGATAGATGTGGTTGTAGGGCAGGGTGGGCTGCGGGGCAGGTTGCTTGCAGCCGCCGCTGCCGGCGTCGTAGGCTCCTCCGGGCTGCGAAAGGTTGCCGATCTTGTTCCTCAGGATCCTGCTGATGGAGCTCACCGAAGGCACGTTGTACTTGTCGCAGACGCCGTCCGCCAGCAGCCGGTCGCGGATCTCCCACGCGAAGATGCCCGGGTCGCCCTGCTTGTAGTCTCGGATGTGCTTCACGACGTTGGGCGTGGTGACCCTGGGCTTGCTCCCGCCGATGGCGCCGGGGAGGATGGAGCCGGTCTCGTTGTAGCGCGCCAGGATCTTGCTCACGCAGCCGTGCGAGACGCGCAGCTGCCGGCTGATGTCGCACGGCCGGATGCCCAGCTGCGCCAGCTCCACGATCCGCAAGCGAATGGCGTTGGGCAGCGGCCTCCCGTTGACAAAGACGCCGCCCAGCTGGTTCACTTCGCCGTACGTTTGCTCTAGAGGCAACCGGGGAGGAGGGAGGGGAAGAGAGGAGGGGAGAAAGCGCTAAGCTCTTGCGATTGTGGCCACGCATGGAGGAGAGCTGCCTGTTGGGACTTAGCTGAGGGAGCAGCACCCTCTTCTAAAATAAGATGTGGTATTGTAATTGTTCCAGGCAAAGCTATCCTGGGCAACGATCCCTTACTCCTTCAGCATCAGGAAATGGAATCCCCTCCTCATTCCACGCGGAAGGAAAGGCATTTCTTTTATAACGAAACTTCTCTGGACGCGAAAGCTTAAGACCGACTAAAATATTTCAGGGTGGAACTCCCTGCCACCATTTTTTTTAAAAAAGAAGAAGAATGGAGACATCTACATATAGGGGAGGAGCAGTCGAGGGCTTAATGGAGGGTATTGGCCATTATAGCAAGTTAGAACCTCCGAATGCAGGGGCAATCTACCACGGACTAGCAGACGCACTCGATGCTGAGGGAGGGAGAAGCCGGGTTGCCAGAGACGTCTGGCTGAGGCCGGCGGGAGGTAGCCTGCCGGCCAGGATGGAAGGGGGCCGGCCGGTGCATCCCGGCCGGGAGATAGCGGCGCTGCGGCGCGGCCGCTTCCTAAGCCCAAAGCGGCGGCCTGGAGAGAAAGGCGGCTCCTGGCTCTCTAGGCGAAAGCGCTCCTGCCTCGCCCAAAGCGCCCCGCAAGCCGCGCGGCAGCCGCTGCCCTCCGTCCCTCCTGCCCACTTACCCATGGCCCGCTAGGAGAGGCGCCCGTCGACCCGCGGCCTCTGCCTGTCCGTCCCGGCGCCGGGAAGCGGGTGCATCGAGCGCCTTCCTCGCGGGGCCCCTCTCCACGCCCGCGCCCCCGGCCAAGCTGGAGCAGAGGCCGGGGCAGCCCACACGCCGCCCTCCGAGGTGCGCTGCTCCGCATCCGACGTCGAGAGGGGGCCACTGAACCCGCAGCTCCGGCCCGGCTCAGCTTGACGCGTCTCCCACGCCAATCTCCGGGCTGGCGTCGGAGGTGCCGGCGCGGCTTTGGCCGCTCATTGGCTCCCGTCGGGCGTTCTTGGCCCGGTTGGGGAGGCGGGCAGGGCTTGCCTGAGTTCCGCCCCGGCCAGAGCGCGCCCCCCCCCTCCTGCAAGTCGAGCCGGAGCAGACCCAGGCCGGACTTTAAGCGGCCCAGGCAGCGGGCGCGCCTTCAACCCAAGCCGCCCCCCCGCCCCCTCCATCTCCCGCCGCCAGACGACCCCCCAAAAAAAACACCCCTGGAGGCGGTAGAGAGTGGGTGGCGCCCTCTTTTGAGTCACCATATATATTTTCCCCAGTCAGGTGATCACTGTCCTCTGGGTTCCTGTTTGGACAAGAGGGCCCGATCTTTTTGGAGGACAAAAAATAATTTCGCCTCGGTTGGGCTAGAATGACCTCCGCCAAGGCAGCGAGGTGGGTGAGGTCAGGTGGATCGCCTGCCACTTGCAAATGCGCCCAGGTGGGCAGGGGTGGTCTCAGCGACCCGGTGCTAAGCAGAGATGCGGTGCGATCCTGCGCAGTTTGCGCGAAAGTAAATCTGCTTATGTTGAGGGCTGGGCGGGGTGCTTGTTACTTTCAGTGACGACACATCAAACTAAGCATATTTATTTCCAAGTAAATATGTATACACTCGAGTTGCACGACCCATTGGATCCGCTTCCTTTCGAGTAAGGAGGCAAAGGCCGTGTTTCCCTAAGTAATTCACCACTGGTTTCTAGCTAAGCAGCCAGTCAAAGATTGCGGTTGTCTCCTATACCCCTGTTCTATTCAAGCAAGCAAGCAAGGATGTAACGCAGGGAAGGAAGCCCCCCAGGTAGGGCCGGGTGTGGCATTGCTCTCACCTTAAAAGGGAGGGGCTGTTGGAAAGGCGAGATTTTCTTCCCCAGCATGTTGCCTATTTTTAACATACCAGGATCTTGTCATGTTCCTCGGAAGCAGATTTTTTAAAAACTCAGCTTTCTTCTCAGAAATTCGAGCCCTCAGATTTCATCAGAGCATGTTCATGCAGAGTATATTATTATTATTATTATTATTATTATTATTATTATTATTATTATTATTATTATTATTATTATTATTTTCAGAACAGTTTTCCCTTTGTGACATACAGGATACTAGATAAATCGGAACTTACCCAATTATTGGGAGTAAGTCCCAATAATTTCATTGCGATCGTCATCCAAGTAATTCCGGTTAGAAAAGAGTGAAACGAATATATATATTTAAAAATGTTTCCATACCGATTTTGAAAGATTATATGTCATCTAAAAAGCTGAGAAAGACAAATCATGTCGCTTTATTCTATCAATGTGCAAAATCCAACACTGGATCTGTACGGGATTTCTTGCTTTTTCTAACAAACATAGAAAGAATCCGTGTGTACTAAATGTATTTTTGGAAAGCTTCTTGCACGTTTTAAACTTACTGTATTCCTGTTAACTCATTGATCAGGATAAATTTAGGACGGCATCCTGCAACTTGGAATTATAGGAGGTTTCCTGTTATGTTAATTGGCGTTGCTGCTTTAATTCACTCCGTTTAGGACCTTGTCGCAATCCTCCAGAGTGAAACACCTTGCAGGAACCTGCCGGAGCCTCGCGAAGTCTGACAGCTTCTCCCGATGGCGGTCATTTGCTTCGTTTGACTTTGTGTAAATGTTTATGCAGGCAGTGGCTTGCTAGCCTTGCCCCGCCTTAACCGATAGCAAGGTGCAGCCTATTGCATGTCTCATTCATTTCGGTGCGAGAAATCAGTGGGGCTTAAAAGTGCTTAATTAACTTGGGCAGGAGCAGCATTGTAAACACATGCTAATTGTCTGGACGTCAAAACAGAAAAAAGGCAGAAAAGGTTTAACCAGAATTAAAGGACAAAGTGATTGTTGCTCCTGTTTACTCTTCGCTGTTTTATGAACGAAAACACCCCGATCCTAGTACAGCACTCACTAAGCACGATCTAGCCAAAGTTAAACTCTTTTGATTCTAATGGGAGACCGTTAAGCAAATGCTTAAAATGCTTCGCAGCTGAAATCAACGGGAGCTGAAAGATAAGAGGCATTGGTTTCAACGGAATTTGCTTGTGCTTAATAGGTCGCAGCGCTAGAGAACCGAGGTCTCCGGCCAGTGCACACTTAAGAGAGAGCAGGAACCAGGAAGCAGGGGAGCTTTCATCTGAGTAAACATGAATAGGATTGCACTGTAACTTCGCCACGTGATCTCAGACTGGAAAGACCCTTCTCGGTTGTGGCAAGAAATCGGGCTGCCGCTTCATTTCTCCCAAGTGTAAACATAATGCACAACCCCACGTACTTTGTAAAAAATGCAAACACACACACACACACACACACACAGAGAGAGAGAGAGAGAGAGAGAGAGAGAGAGAGAACAATATCTTTATTTTCCTCCCTTCCTTCTTAAAAAACGTATAAAACGCTTCCTCCTCTTTTTGCACTATGAAGGCTCCGAGGCGCACAATTAAGAGGAATGAAAATGACACCAGAGGTTCCTCAGGAATTCCTGAACCGCCTTGAGTACTGGTTCTGGGAGAAAGAAGCGATAACAACAACGAAGCGATGTACTCCAGGCTAGTAGTGCAACATTACGCATATATATATATATATATATATATATATATATATATATATATATATATGCAGGTTTTGGTGTTTTCGGGTATCTTCCCGTGTAAGAGTTGGGGTGTCTAGGCGACGTTTCGACGAGGTCTCACTTGTCATCTTCAGGCTGGTGCTTTCGGCTTCTTGTTACTAGAACAGAGCAGGATCTCAGTGTTTGAGTTCCTATAAATACTGTTGAGGGGGTGTGGTGTATAGCCTCCAACGTTCTGGGCAGAGAGGAAGTTCCCAGGTTATTGTGCCTTTTCTTCTTTTGTTCATTAATTACTTGAGGGATATCTTGAGTGATTTCTTGAGTGATATTCTGAGTACCACTTAGGAGGGTCATTAGGTGTGGATTAGTTGCTAAAGCTTTCGTGTCTTGACCTACGAAAGCATATATATATATATATATATATATATATATATATATATATATATAAAATTTGTATTGGTTTTACAAATTTTTTTAAGACAATACAAACATATAAAAAGACATACAAACACGTATAATTTCATAACCTTTTTTTCATAAACCGTGTTTCTCAGACTTCCCCATACCTCCCCTTTCTGCATCCCAATGTCCAAAAGTTTTTAGCAACTCTAAATATATCTGTCAATCCTCTGTCCTCTCAATCTTTCCTTCAATCTAATCTTGTATCGCTGTAACCCTTTCTTACTCAAAACCTTGACATTTTAACATTCAACAAGTTTATAGTAGTCCTTAAGGTAAATTTTAAATTTCTTCCAATCTTCTTCCGCCGTCTCCTTTCCCTGGTCGCGAATTCTGCCAGTCATCTCGGCTAATGTCATATAGTCCATCACTTTCATCTGCCATTCTTCCAGGGTGGGTAGATCTTGTGTCTTCCAATACTTTGCGATGAGTATTCTTGCTGCTGTTGTGGCGTACATAAAGAAAGTTCTGTCCTTCTTTGACACCAATTGGCCGACAATGCCCAAGAGAAAGGCCTCTGGTTTTTTAGGGAAAGTACATTTAAGTATCTTTTTCATTTCATTGTATATCATTTCCCAGAAAGCCTTAATCTTCGGGCATGTCCACCAAAGGTGATAGAAAGTGCCTTCAGTTTCTTTACATTTCCAACACTTATTATCAGGCAAATGATAGATTTTTGCTAGCTTGACTGGGGTCATGTACCACCTGTAAATCATTTTCATAATGTTTTCCTTTAAGGCATTACATGCCGTGAATTTGATACCGGTGTTCCACAACCATTCCCAGTCAGCAAACATAATGTTATGACCAATGTCCTGTGCCCACTTAATCATAGCCGATTTGACTGTTTCATCTTGAGTATTCCATTTCAGCAGCAAATTATACATTCTTGACAAGTTTTTGGTATTGGGTTCTAACAGTTCAGTCTCTAATTTTGATTTTTCCACCTGAAAGCCAATTTTCCTGTCCTGTTTAAAGGTCTCCATTATTTGGTAATATTGAAGCCAATCTTGTACTTTAGATTTCATTTTCTCATGACTTTGTAATTTCAGTTTATCTCCCTCCTGTTCCAAGATTTCCCAATACTTCGGCCATCCGACCTCCATATTGAGTTTCTTCAATGCCTTAGCCTCCACGGGTGACACCCATCTAGGGGTTTTGTTTTCCAACAGATCTTTATATCTTATCCAGACATTAAACAATGCTTTTCTG
The DNA here is from genome assembly GCF_964188305.1 of Podarcis bocagei. Taxonomy (NCBI): domain Eukaryota; kingdom Metazoa; phylum Chordata; class Lepidosauria; order Squamata; family Lacertidae; genus Podarcis; species Podarcis bocagei. The sequence goes on from NC_138133.1 coordinate 2,247,247, forward strand.
ACAATATGGTTTTTAAAGGCCCTATGCACCTTGATTTTATCATACCATAGATATGCATGCCAACCAAATGCATTATTAAAACCTTCCAAATCCAAAATGTCTGTGTTCTCGAGGAGCATCCACTCTTTCAGCCAGCAAAACGCTGCTGCTTCATAGTACAATTTTAAGTCCGGCAGGGCAAATCCCCCTCTTTCTTTAGCATCTGTCAGTATTTTAAATTTAATTCTGGGCTTTTTGCCCTGCCAGACAAATTTCGAAATATCTTTCTGCCACCTCTTGAAACAATCCATCTTGTCAAGAATCTGCAAGGCTTGAAACAAAAATAACATTCTAGGCAATACATTCATCTTAATCACTGCAATTCGGCCTAACATTGACAATTTCAAATTTGACCATATTTCTAGATCTTTTTTAATTTCTGACCAGCATTTTTCATAGTTGTCCTTGTACAAATTCAAATTTTTTGATGTCAAATAGACCCCTAGGTATTTCACCTTCTTAACCAGTGTCAATCCTGTCTCTTCTTGAAATTTCTCCTTCTCCGTGGCTGTTAAATTTTTTTCTAAGACTTTAGTTTTTTGTTTGTTCAGTTTGAATCCAGCTACCTGGCCAAATTGTTGGATTATCTCCAACACCCTTTTCGTACTAGTGTCAGGCTCTTGTAGGGTCAATACTAAGTCATCTGCAAATGCCCTTAACTTATAATGTTTATCTCCGACCTGTACACCTTTAACCTCCTGGTCATTTCTAATCATATTCAGCAACACCTCCAGAACCGAGATAAAAAGCAATGGGGAAATTGGGCATCCCTGTCGTGTTCCTTTTTCTATCCTGAGTTCCTCAGTTACCACATTATTTACAATTAGCTTAGCTTTATATATATATATATATATATATATATATATATATATATATATATATATATATATATATATATATAAATATAATCCCATTGCGTAGTTGTAGAGCGAGACTTTCTCTAAGATGAGTGAGTATGTTTCCAGCCTGAAAGACGTTCCTCTGTTCCCTTCAGAAAGCGCCGGTGCGGAGTACTCCCCAGGCATGTTTTCTCGAAAGTAAGGACTAATGCTTTCAATTGAGATCACTTCCTGTGCAATGTGCATAATTTCAGAGCCCTAGTGCGGATTGGACATCACTTGGTAGCTATCAGACCGTGGGCGTTCATTGCTGGCTGGTAGGTATCCTGAGGATCCGAAACCCTTTGAAATTCAGCTCTAACAGCCTGATTTTATTATTTACATCCTTGCGTTCAAAGAGTGCACAGGATTTGCAACCTCAGGACATAGTCCCGTGCATGTATAGGATTGCACATGCAATGATGTGATCTTGGGTATTGCTTAGCAGATCCCTATGACAACTCGCCATCTTTGCTGGCAGTCGACGGGCACAATTCCCGGGACACTCTCCTCGCGCGAGTCCCATTGGAATAGATGAGGCGACCTCAGGAGAGCCTCGCCCTTTTTCTCCCGTCCCGGGCGGTTAGCAGGCACCCAATGTTCACATGTCAAGCGTTTTTATAATGGATACCGCTTTTTCTTCCCGCAAAGGCTCACAGATGGAAAAGATCAGGACAGGGGCAGATAATAGCCTTTCCCTAACCCTGACCCTGACCTTTTACCTTGACTGGCTGGTCCGAAATAGCATCGTTAGCTGGCAAGCAACATATATTTATATGTCAATTAGTAGGGAAAAGGGTAATAAATAACTGGAGAAAATGACCGACACTCCATCGGAGTTTCAAAATATACCGAGAAAGGCATGTTCATGGAGCAGTAAAAGGAACGTGCGTAACGTTGATTAAGCATAATGTAGGATTAATGTGGAAAAGGCATAAAGGACAAGATCCGCCGAGAAGTTGTCTAGCAGAAGAATCGGGTGGCAGCTGCGGCAGTGGTCTGGGGCAGCTTTTCTTCATTTCAGGTCCGCAGGATACTGCCCAGCGCCTTGAGCGCGTGGGGCGTAATAACATCTTTTAGTTTTGCTAGCCAGGGCCGTGCAGTGTTGGACTCTGGAGAACTGGATTCAAATCCCCGCCCAGCTCTGTCTCGAGCACTGAATTGTGCCAATCTGTGAAGGCTGTGCTCGGGATAAGAAGGCTCTCAATGGCGACTAGTCATGACGCTGTGTTCTCCCTCCGCAGACGGAGGCAGCAACGCTTCTGGATACCAGTTGCTGGGAAGCGCAGGAGTGGAGAGCGTTTCTCTTGCGCACGAATCCTGCTTGTGTGGCTTCCCACCACAGGCATCCGGTTGGCCACCGCGAGAAAGGGATGCTGGACTAGACGGGCGATTGGCCTGATCCAGCAGACTCTTCGGTGTTCTTAAAATAGGAAGCACCTAGAGGTCACGAATCTCCCGGGGACCCGCAGGGCTTTTGGTGGCTTGTGACCAGAAGTCCGGCCTTTGCGCAAGAAATTTGAAAGTAATCTGGATTATTTCCCCATAGCCGCAAAGATCTAGACCCCAGATCTGAAAACCCGCCCACCACTTTAAGACCTGGGCATTCTGACTTTGAAGGGCCTTACAAATCAGATGGATTTGATGCATTTTGGATCCACATCAAATTTAAGCCACGTGACCCGGAAGTGTCTCCGGACAGCGCTGGCCCCTTAAGCGAGATGGGCGCACAACCCTAGAGTCGGACACGACTGGCCCGTACGGGCAGGGGTACCTTTACCTTTACCTTTACTACTACTACTACTATTTAAATTTCTATGCCGTATTTCATCCAAAGATCACAGGGTGGTTTACAACAATATAAAAACACAAATATAGAGAGTTAGGCACACTTAACTGGGAGTGAGCCTCGCCAGGGGCCTCCTATCAAGAGTGTGGCTGACAAGAAATACAGATCGAGCTCCTAAACCTGCTTCAGATACATGGCCACGCTCCTTCTCGACGCCATGCAACAAAAAGGAACCTTAGACCAAGGCAGACTTTGCGTCTCATTGACAAGTCAGCTATTTTTTCTCGCTGCCGCCGCACCTCCCGGCTTTCGCCTTGTTTAACATCCAGCCTGATGAAGAGTTCCGGAAGATTCAAGATACAAAGACTCATTATTTTGTGACACCGTGGCTGGTCATAATAGGAGGACTTTTGGAAATAAGAATGACACTTTTAACCCTTCGCCATGCACGCTAGTGTAAAACACCTCTTCCTCTGCTTCGCTTATCCTGGTCGGTTTTTCTCCGAGGGAAGCGCATGACTTTGGCAAATAGCTCCCCAAGAGATTGTGTCACCGTCCCTGCCGTGAAATAAGTGGCGACGCTTCGCTACCACACCGATAGAATCTACGTTAAAGAATTCCAGGTGCCTGCGCAGTTTAAGGGGCATTTGAGATAGTTGCTGTTTTATCCTTCATAGTTTCTCCTGAAGAACACTCACACGTGGTCTGAAACACCAGATGGAGAAACTGCATCCTAAGCCCTTGCCAGGCCCTCTGAACTTGGCCTGGTTTGCCAATATACAGTAACAGGTTGGAGGCGAAGCGGACAGAGATCGCCTAGGAACTCCGACTCCGACAGCCAGGAACCGTCACAGGAGTCTACAGCCCAAACGCCACAGAAAGGCTCCAGGACCTCGAAGAGGGTTAGCTCGCCTCGTGCGGGAGACGCGTCTTTGTTTCTGTAATATTCAGCCTCTACATGAGAAAGGCTTGCTCTTGGCCTTAAAACAAAAGGGGCCGGATCCAGAAAAGGATTCCCGCAACCTACTGGCACAGATACTTTTTTGTATATAAGGAGCTCCTTCCTCTTCCTCCAAGTCCCCTTGATCCCCAGACTTGAGAATGTTTCCTTTTACTTATTTATTTCAGAAAATTTGTATGCCGCTTTATTGAAGGAAAAAACCTCAAAATGGTTTACAAAAGAAGAAGAGGTGAACGGGTGTCATGATTTACCTTTAAATATAACTTTATTTATTTATTTATTTCCTCTACATACGTTGCACATTCTTCATTTCTTCCTCCTTTGACAGGCGGATTGCACACAGCGGAAAGAAATCACACACTCTTGAAAATCCTTTGCCTCTCATCGCTATCCATCTTTTTAGTTGAAAAATGAAAGATTACTTCCGCAGCACTAAAAGCTAATTCCGAACCAATGATTATTAGAAGTCTTTTTTTTGTCCGCGCAAGGGGTTGAAGGCCACTTAACTTTCTGAGACTGCAGTCCTAACCTGGGCGCAAGCTCCATTAGATTCCAAAGGACTCACCCTTGAGCAGACGCGGTTAGGACGGCGCTGCAAGCTGTCTCAGAGCGGGGCAGAAAACCTGACGCCCGAGAGGGCAGACTGTTGACCTTTTGTCGCCCTCTGTCGGAAATCGGAGTTCCTTTTCGGCACACCTAGCGGACTTATTCGGCTACGAAGTGATGCTCAGATACAGTAATGGAATCATAGAATCGCAGAGCTGGAAGGGACCCCGAGGGTCATCTAGTCCAACCCCCTGCCAAGCAGGAATCTTTTGCCTATCTCATTTCCTGCTTGTAACGACTATCTAAAATCCTAGCATGAAAACTCGCTATCGTGATACAGTACATGTATTTGTGCCACGAAATTATGTGCAAGACAGGTTTTAAAGCGGTTCTGCCTTCCCGGAGACGGGGAGTTTTCTAAATTGGGCTGGTATAGAGATTACTTTCTCAAAGCAGCTTACTTCCATGGAAAACACAGCAGCAAAATACAGCAACAATAAAAACAGAACGAGATGGGTAGGTCAGATGCTACACTGCCTTCAATAAAACCACTTCAACCTGGCAAGTCAAAAGCGGAAGAGGACGGAGGGGACCGGAGGTCGCCAGTTTTCGTGCCCCGGGGATGTCCATGGGAGCGAGGAGTCCCTCAAGCGTCTCCCGTGGCAAGCTGCTCCACAGCACTGGCGCGCTCACGGAGACAGCCCCACCTAGTGGTGTCCGCGCGTGTCCACGGAGACCGGCTGGGCAGAATGCAAGGCTCCCACGTAAAGGGTGGAGCCAGAGTCTGTGGCAGGCGGAGCCAACTCGTCCTAATCTGGCCCCCTCCCCCGCTCCTCCCTGCTGAGATCTGCAAGCGCAACACTGAGCGGGAGGAGGAGGAGGAGGAAGCTGGCAAGCAGCGCTGCTCCCTGGGCTGGTTGGAAGGCAGGCAGGTGGGGAAGGGATGAGGGCAGGCGGAAGTTGGTGGAGCAATGCTTCATTTGTTCGAATGTCCCTTGGAGCAAACCAACGTGCTTCTATCTTGGGTGGGGCACCGAGATCGCTTTGAAGTGAGTGGCATAGCTGTCAACTTTTCCCTTTTCTTGCGAGGAATCCTATTCGGAATAAGGGAATTTCCCTTTTTAAAAAAGGGGGAAGTTGACAGCTATGGTGAGTGGTCAGACTGGGAGGAGGAGGAGGAGGAGGAGGAGGAGGACGTGGTTCTTCAGCTTTAGTTGCCAAATAAAGAAGCCAGCAGCTGTCCGAAGTGTGGGATATTTACATTGCAGTCAAACCAACAATATGTGGTGTGTGGCTAGAAAGGCAGGCACAGAGGAAGTTGGGTCTCACAGGGTCTACAGGAAATCCTTCCTATGAGAGCCACTCCCACTGTGTCCAGCCAGATAAATGGGGGCAGTCACCCATGCCTGCTCTTCCTTCTTCTGCCTCTTCCTCTGCTTCCTGCCATCTTGTCTCATCTCTCATGCCTCATCCATGACTAGAGATGTAGGTCCATGTTCTGAGTCGGAGACATAGCTCAGACTCCACTTTCATCTGAACTACAACATATGCCTTTAACTACTTTTAAGCCTGCCTCAAGACTGCTACTGTGATACCGAACGAGTAATTTTTTCTTTCCTTATAAGAAGACTGTTTTGTGTGATTATTGTTTTTAGGGGAGAAAAGGGGAAACAACAGGAAAATCCAGTGTGGGATGTGATACACAAGTAGCAGTCAAGTACAACATTCCTTGTTTTCCTAGAGTGGACATGCGGGAGAATGTTTGGTCCAGCCAGTCAAAAACTTCCTGTTTCCTCCCGGCTGGGACATACTTCCTTTGCATGTGACTAGAGGTGGGTGTGACCTTACCTGCCCAGGTAACAAAAGGGCAAGTCATGCAGCACACTCTCTCTCTTTGACTTCCTCCGTTGTTGGAGCAGCTTTTTAGCTTTTCAGCTTTCAGCCAACAGAGGACACTGGGATTATCCCCATATGGGATAGATCCACACATATCTACTCTGTAACTAAGTCTGCCTTCAGGGATCCAACTGTGAGCTGATGATGTGAGTAAACTTCTTTTATCTACTTTACACAAGATTGTGGTGTGTTTATTCTTTTAAGAGGGATCAAAAGGGAACTTGCCAGGAACCTAATATTGAGAGGCTTAAACAAGTCTGCAACCAGCTATCTGCTGTGCATTTAAAAGGGGAATGTAAAACTCTGCTAAATAAAGGAATTTGCTAGTGCAAGTTAGGAAGGATATTAATAAACAATATATCCTCTCCTGCCTCCCTGAACATTCCCACATCCAGTCTGTGTTGGATCCTGGGTTACTTAAACAAAAGGCTAAAATGGGTTTATCAATAGCTTTCTTGTTTTTTTTTGCAAGGGACTTGCCCCCAAATAAAAAAATAAATCAGGCCTCTAAGACTATTTATTTGGGGACAGGTATTTGTTGATAAGCAGAACTTTTCAAAATCAGAACTGAATTCTCTTTAAATGTCCTGTGCCCAGCAGTGCTTTTGAAAGAGAGATGGGGGCTTAGTGGGGGCCAGCAGAGAATGAGATGGAGAAAAGGAATGTTCACTTGTCATGTATATGTGCTTTAGTGCAGGGGCAAGTGTGAGAATGTTCAGGGAGGCAGGAGAGGATATATTGTTTAATTATATCCTTCCCAACTTGTGTTAACAAGTTCTACAATTTAGCAGAGTAACATTCCCCTTTTAAACTTGTACAGCAGATAACGTCTTTGCCAGGCTTGTTTAAGCCTCTAAAATAAGTTTCCTGGTAATTCCCCTTTATTCCCTCATAAAAAGATAGATATGACACAGTCTTGTATAAATGTATAAAAGAGTTTACTCACACAAATTCTGCTCACAGATGGATCCCAGAAGGCAGATTTGAATTACAAAGTATACACACCTGGAATCCATCCCATAAGGAGATAGTTCCTTTGTCCTCTCTTGGCAGCCAAGAGAGCATGGCTGCTTCCCCTGTGCTGTTTTGTTACCTGCATAGGTGAGGTCACACCCACCTCTGGTCACATGCAGAGGAAGTCTGTCCCAGCCCAGGAGGAAACAGGAAGTTACGGCTGGCTGGTCCAGACATCCCCTTTTATGTCCACTCTAGGAATGTTGTATTTGACTGCTCAGTGTTTCACATCCCACAGCAAGTCGATAAACTTCAGCCTGGCGGTGAATGTCAAGAGAGGTTCCTTTTCTGAGCAGAACTGACAAGAGAAGGGATGGCCCCTCACCCACAGGCAGAAATCTCTTCTCCTCCTAACTTCCATTTCATCCAGGAAATTGATAGGCAAGGCGTAAAACAGGATCCTGATCAAATCAGAAAGACTTGCACCCGAGTTAAAAAAGAAAAAGGGGTGGGGAGAACCCAGCTGTGGACTCCTTTGTAAATAAATGCACCCATTTCACATTTCAGCAGGTAATAAGATGGGTGGCATGAGACTTACCATGATACAGGCCTGGGGTAGACCACTTCAGGCTTCAGGTATGGGGGCTTGTTCACACAGCTATACAGCACATCTACAAAACAACAACAACAACAAAGATTCCCTGCTCACAGCCTTCTCACTGATATATTAGTTCAGAGGTTTTCAAACTTTTTGGGTCCACAGCTCCCTTAACCAACTACCTTCTTTCTGCAGCACCCCTGTGTGGCTCAGGAGCCCAGTTATGCCTCCCCTTGCCTGCAGAGCTGGCAGCCTCTCACCCTTTTTTGAGCACCCTCCCTCGTAGAGTGTTCCCTCAGCCTCTTCTCCTCTCCCCTCTCCTTGGGAATCATCTGGACAGTTGTTGCTGCCACCCCTAGTCTCCCCCCCACCCTAAAAAGATGCCTCCCAGAGGCACCATTAGCCTGGGGTGCTTGTAGCCAGGGCTGCTGCAACAAACAGATGTGCAAGCCTTTGGCAAGCAGAGATGTGAGAGCATTAGAGGACCGAGGGAAGGAAAGAGGGACAGAGGTGAGTGTTGCCTGTGGCACCCCTGACCATCATTCGAGGCACGCCAGGGTGCCACTGCACCCTGGTTGAAAACCACTGTACTAGTTTATTCTCTGCAAGGACCGAGAGGTTTGAAGAAGCCAATGTGGGCCTCTGCCTCCTTCCTGAAGAGGTGCAGCCCAGCACCAGTGAGCTAGCCAACATTCATGATCTCCTGAGAAATAACCACTGAGGATACATAGAGAGGGGGCCCTGTTTTACCCTCCTTCCAAAAACTGCCTATATTTTCAGAGTCAACGAAACACGGGAAGCTTGGACCCACTTTAGAAACAAAGAAATTGTCATGGTATTCTAAAAAGAAAGCCCCCTAATGGTATTTGGTATGCATTGGTGTGTTCCTGTGGCCACTGAAACAGTGCCTGGTTGTTTACACAGGGATCCTATCTACCATCCCACCCCCCTAAGTAGTTCCACTGATTTCAGTAGTAATTTCAGAAGCTGGGGTAGGAATTCTATTGTGATCTATGGAACTTTTTTACTTGGAGGAGTGCAGTTTCCTGAGAATTGCAGCCAGACACTCCATAACTCAGGGTATGTCAGATTTCTGTCTCTCTGTTCCAGTCTTCCACTCATTTTTTTTTTTTTTGGTTTTTTGATAAATACCTCAGAATTCCAGAATGCCCTATTGTGTTGTTTGGTGGACGTTTTGCAGGGACGACAAAGTGTACATCACAAATTACTAAGGATTAATTTCAAGTTGATATACCAATACTAAAAGTTCACCCCTCTCTCTCCCGCACTTTAACAACTTTGTATTTTTCCTCCCAAGTTCTTCATTGCTTCACAAACATTATCCCAGTAATGGTCCCAAGAAACCTGGAAAGCAGGCCACTATTGTTTATACCCATATTACAGCTGGGAAGGATGTGGTTGATAAATGTTGGCTTGCGTGAGGTATTTAGAATTGTGCTTGTGCAAAATGCTTTCCCTTCATTACCAATAACTACAGCTTACCCTTCATTGCACCATCACACACACAATGCAGCATGAATTCCAGGGCAGATGAGACCTTCCTTTGTAGGGTGAAAGCAGGTGAAAATAGTTACCTACCATAGTTAAGTGGTACAGAATCTGCTTTGCTTGCAGATGGTTCCTGATTCAGCCCCTGACATCTCCAGGTATGTCTAGAAATGTCCTCTGAAATTCTGGAGAGCAGCTGCCACTCAGTATAGACATTACTGAGCTAGATGAACAAATGGTCTGACTCAGATGGTATAAGGCAGTTCCCTAAACTCCTTTGTTCCTAAGAGGTGCCCCAAGCCTGTCTAGTACCTCTTTTGGACCCCAAGTGGCCAACATTCTCTCTCACACACACTAGAGCTGAGCAGGAAAAATGTAAAGGAGGAGTCAGGCCCTGATGATGACATTGTATGGGGGGGAGTGAGGACAGACATGCCATGGCCACAGTACATGCTCAGTGACTCCTTACATTCCATCTGGGTTCCATTTATTGGAAGAGGTGTGTGGGCAGGATGCTGTTTTGCTGTCCCCTTGTTGGGCTTGGTGGGTGCATGCGCTGCAGAAGTTCAGTCAAGTTCACCACACAAAACAGCCATTTGGCAGAGTTGTTTTTACTAGGTCAACACCAACATACACACACTATATACAGATGTTAAAAGTAGTCTTCTCTCTCTGAGCCCAGAGAGGGTTCTTTGCTTCAAAGTCCTTGCTGTGTTAAAGTCCAAACCAAATTCTAAGCTCAGTTGCTTTCAAAGTCCTGCAACTGATAGAATTATCTGATTTTTGAAGTCTGACAATTTTCCTACTTCTTCCTCAAAAAGTCTTCACTCAAATCCACAGTTCCAACAGACTGCAGGAATTGTTGAGGGCTATCTCCTACCACAGGAGGGATGCGGGTGGCACTGTGGGTTAAACCACAGAGCCTAGGACTTGCCGATTAGAAGGTTGGCAGTTCGAATCCCCTAGACGGGGTGAGCTCCCGTTGTTCGGTCCCTCCTCCTGCCAACCTAGCAGTTCAAAAGCACGTCAAAGTACAAGTAGATAAATAGGTACCGCTCCGGCGGGAAGGTAAACGGCATTTCCGTGCACTGCTCTGGTTCGCCAGAAGCGGCATAGTCATGCTGGCCACATGACCTGGAAGCTGTCTGCGGACAAACACCGGCTCCCTCAGCCTATAGAGCGAGATGATTTTCCTGCTTGGCAGGGGGTTGGACTCGATGGCCCTTGTGGTCTATTCCAACTCTATGATTCTATGAGCACCAAAACCCCAGAGTCAGTCACGACTGGACCTAATGGTCAGCGGTCCCTTTACCTTTACCTTTTAATCTCCTACCACAACCCACACAGAATGCTGTAACCTGAACCCTTTTATACATAAGGTTATTTGCCATATCTTCCCAGTAACACAGATAAAAGAGTCACAAGATGCACGCAGGTGAGGAGTGAGTTATCACTGCTGACTCATGGAGAATTAACCCATTAACTGCAATCCTTAACACACCTAAATTGCCACCTGGGGCACATTTTTCCTAGGACCACCAGACTAGGTGTTTCCAGGAGAACACCTGACACAACCTGAAACAGCTCGAGCAAAGAATTCTTGGTGCAGCAGGGAGGTCGGCACACCAATAGGAATCCTGTACTGCCCTATTGCCTAACTTCGAGAACATGCACTCAGCAAACTGGGTTTCCCTAATAGGACTCTTGGTGAAAACTAATGACTTCCTAAAAATTCACACACAAGAGAGTCCCATGGAGTTCAGTGAGACTTTCTCCCAGTTACAGTACGTAGGTGTAGCTTCAGTAAACATTGACTGATTAAACATTTACTGATTATTCAAAATATTTTTTTGGGAGGGGGGGGTTTAAATCCCAGAAAAAATGTTAACCAAAGAGCAATGTACCAAGCAAATGTAATTAGCCCCTAAACATAGTGAGCTACCTGAACCCACAGATGTGCTCAAGGTGCAGAACCCTCTTCAGACCCTGAAGGGAAACATTCCTGTGACTGACAGGCAATATGACCTTTCTGGATTGCCAAGATTGGTTTAAATCAGGGGAATGACAAACTGGAACGTGTCCAGAGGAGGGCAACCAAAATGGTCAAAGGCCTGGAAACGATGCCTTATGAGGAACGGCTAAGGGAGCTGGGCATGTTTAGCCTGGAGAAGAGGAGGTTAAGGGGTGATATGATAGCCATGTTCAAATATATAAAAGGATGTCACATAGAGGAGGGAGAAAGGTTGTTTTCTGCTGCTCCAGAGAAGCGGACACGGAGCAATGGATCCAAACTACAAGAAAGAAGATTCCACCTAAACATTAGGAAGAACTTCCTGACAGTAAGAGCTGTTCGACAGTGGAATTTGCTGCCAAGGAGTGTGGTGGAGTCTCCTACTTTGGAGGTCTTTAAGCAGAGGCTTGACAACCATATGTCAGGAGTGCTCTGATGGTGTTTCCTGCTTGGCAGGGGGTTGGACTCGATGGCCCTTGTGGTCTCTTCCAACTCTATGATTCTATGATTCTATGATTCTATGATTCTATGATTCTATGATTCTATGATTCTATGATTCTATGATTCTATGATTCTATGAATGTGTGGCCCTCTAGAAGTTACTGAATACCAACGTCCATCAGCCCCCCGCAACTCAGCTGTCAGAGATTATGGGACTCGTCTCAATGTCTGGTCAGCCAGATTCTCCAGCCCTAGTTTACTGGACGTCTGACCTCCTCCCTTGGCTGGTCAGCAGAGCCTTAATGCCCACCTGCTGCATTTCAGGCCCTTTGCTCCAAATCTCAGGGCCCACTAGTCTGGGTTCTGCATCTCTGGCCTTTTCCTGACAGTTGTGGCAACTTTCCACAGCTGGGATGGAGATGAACTCGCCACAGGAATTCTGTTATTCAGCAGCATCCCGTGGTGATGGTAACATGTGCTCTATCCTCGAGAATATTTGTCTGAAGTGGTTAATTTCAATGGGATTAAGTGCCAATGATTTTAAATTGCTGATAATAACTTTTTCTGCTTGGGACATGGTGTAAGCATTAACCATTTGATATAATTTATTTTCTATGGTCTAATGGGTTTGTATCAGCAGGCCTAATGACTGTTTCTATTTAATGTTCAGATGTTTAATTGCAAGGAAACACTTCAACACCATTAGATTAAAACAAGCTACCAGCTTCTCCTTGCCTGTGGTCTGGCAGGGCTCCAAACACTGTTTAAAGCAATCTCATATGTTTAATTCTTGCCACACGGCTTGCTTACTGCCCTGGGGAGAGAACCTAAACAATCCAATGTGGCCATTTCAAACATTTCAGTAACATCCCCCTCTAAAGGGCTCATAAAAATTTACTGTGTCAAATCACAGTGGCATTGGCATTGGTACAAAGATGAAATAATTCTGTCAAGTCTCACTGTATGACATGCTAAATGAACATAGCAGCAACTTTCAAGCATATGGTCAAATACACAAAAATTGGCGTTGAACTTCAGAATAAACTGGATTCTGTGGCAGACTTGGAGGACTGGGTCCCATGGATTTGTTTTTGATTGGATTCCAGATAATCTCAAATCTGTATTTAATCTGAAATGAATGTGGTGTGACCTGCAAGCAGCACTAAATCTGCCCAGAGCCTCCATGGTCAAGAGTGATGACATGATCTCCTCATGCCAAAGTTTAGATGTCATGGTGTGGCTGGGCAAGCCATGCAGCTATTATTGCAATTTAGCCAGATGATGCTGGGGTCAGACAAAGTGGAGGGTGTCTAGGTTTGCCACTGGTACCTCTGTGCAACTCTGATGTTGCTTTTGCCCTTCTTTGCAGGTAACCTAAACTTATTCCAGTTTTGGAAGGGCAGCCCCATCACTCTGTCCCATCACATCTGCTGCTGATGGCTACACTCTTGGTCCTGGAAGCCTCTGATCCTACTGCTGTCTTCACACTGCACATCCTTTATAACACACCTTCATAGTTTTTACTTCATTTACAAATATGCACACAGAGCATAGGTGGAGGCAAATGGGCACTCCGACAACAGAATGTAGGCCTCCAGGGAGCCCCAGTTCCAGCTATTTCACAAAGCTAAAAATATATACTTCTCTCTCCTTACCTCTCTGTCACTGCATGTACACACTTTTGGTCTGAGAGCCTCCCCCCACCCCCAAGTAATTGTCTGTAGCCATGAAAGGGACCTTAAGTTGTCAAAGGCTGAGTTTGCATATTCACTAGGGCTCTGTGCGTAGCCAACTCACTGGATCATCACCTTGTCGTGGTGAGTGGGCTTGCATGTTCCTATGACCCTTGTGAGTGAAGCCGTCGGAAATCTTGTACTCCCAGCAGGGTCACCCAAGGTGATAAGGTCAAAGGGAAGGCGCTAGACAAAGAATGATCCAAGAAGTCCTCAATGGCAGAACAGGCGGATGATAACAAGCAATATGTTACAATGGCTGTGAAGGTGGATGAAGGCTGCAGCAGATAAGAATCTACCGGTTTGTTGTGACTACTTCATGCCATTGGAACAGAGCCTTACTGTGAAGACTGTGTGTTGGTCAGCATGCACTGATCTACACACATAAAATAAATTCACGCACAAATTCCCAAAGCCCAACCCAAACCCCAAAAGTCCCATGGCGATCAGAAATGGTAACGGGGACAGGATGGTGAAATCTGGAAGCCCCTAGTCATGAACCAGCACATGGGCGGTGGATACAGATTCAGTCTTTCTGGCTCAAGGAACAAGGCAATTGAGCAGCTCGGCAGCTGTATCCATGACTGAGCAGCCCTTTTTAGGTTCCACTCTGCTCACCCCGAAAAGGGAGAGGGGCTAGAAAAGGTGCCCTAAGCATAGTCTGCCTCCCTTTTCCCTGACTGGATTACCGCGCCCTTTGAGGTCACCATCCAGCGGTCGTAAAAGACAATTGAACTTTGGAACATGAAATATACGGACTTTGTCAGATAGCACAGAAAGTGAGCGTCCTGAATGCAGAACTGCCATAATTGCAAGAGCTGTGATGTTTTAACATCGATATTGCAGCGCTTCAAGAGACTCAAAGAGCAGGCGAGGGACAACTGAAGGAAGAAAAAGGTCTATCTGAACAAGAACATCAAATACATGGGGTAGGCTTCGCTATCAAAAATGATCTTGTGGAGCTCCTGTCAGAAGTCTCTGCTAGAATTAATGAGCGACTCTCAACCCTTCAAATAAAGCTCATCCAAAACCAACAAGCTACTATTGTAAGCGCTTATACACCAACATTGGATACCGATGAAGACATTAAAGAAAAAATTTACTCTCAGCTGGATATCGTCCTATCAGAGACGCCTAAGGAAGATAAAATTATCATCCTGGGTGATTTTAATGCAAGAGTTGGGCGAGATTTCGATCTGTGGCCTGGGACTATTGGGAAAGAAGGAATTGGTAACAGCATCCAGAACAGAATCTTACTTTTGACGATATGTGCAGTGCACAACCTTGTTGTTACCAACATACTCTTTCGACAGAAAAATAAATTTAAAACTTCATGGAGGCATCCTCGGTCAAACCACTGGCACCTCTTAGACTATGTTATTGTCCGTGCTAAAGATCGCCATGATGTGCTCCTTACCAGAGCTATGACCAGTGCCGACGACTGCTGAACAGATCACTGACTAATATGCTCCACAATGGCTATCAAGATTATACCTCAACACAGGCTTCAAGGAAGGAAACCAAGGCGCAAAATGAACACTCAAGTCCCCATTAAGTGGGATTGCTTCCAAACGACTCTTAAGGACTATCTGCTTTCAGAATTCCCTGATAACATCGAGGAACACTGGACCAAGCTAAAAATATCCATTACTGCAGCCTGTGAACAAACTACAGTGGTACCTCGCAAGACGAATGCCTCGCAAGACAAAAAACTCGCTAGACGAAAGGTTTTTCCGTTTTCGATTTGCCTCGCAAGACGAATTTCCCTATGGGCTTGCTTCGCAAGACGAAAACGTCTTGCGACTTTGTTTCCTTTGTCTAAAAACAAAGACATGTTTTGTTTATAAAGTTAATTTATTTTCCCTTCAATTTTTGAACTGCTCTTTACAGTATGTGTGACTTTAAAGAGCAGTTAATAAACTGTTGTTGTACCAAATTTGGCTTTGTTTGGACTTTTTTTGACCATAGGAACGCATTAATTGATTTTCAATGCATTCCTATGGGATTTCGTGATTCGCAAGACGAAAAATTCGCTAGACAACAAAACTTGCGGAACGAATTAATTTCGTCTTGCGGGGCACCACTGTATTGGATACCAAACCAAGAAACCCCAGGACTGGTTTGATGAGAATGACAGTGAGATTGAATGACAGTGATACTGATTGACAAAAAAGGAAGGCCTTTCAGATCTGGCAGAGAGATAGAAACTGTGCCACTAAGAAAAAAACCTATGCCAACGCTACGGCTGAGGTTCAAAGAAGAACCAGAGAACTAAAGAACACCTGGTGGATAAAAAAAGCTCAAGCACTTAGCCGACACTCATGATGCACAGAGTTTCTTTAAAGCCACAAAGACCATCTATGGGCCAATAAATCATAGCATATGCCCCCTACGCTCAGCAGACGGTATCACACTTCTAAAAGATAAAGAAGCTATTGCACTGTGCTGGAAAGAACATTACCAACATTACCAACGGCTGCTGTTGCTGTTTTGTGAGTGCTGGGAAGACCGCTCCCTCTCCTGCCAACTCCATCTGGCCTAGGGGGCGGGGCCTGCACTACCATTACAGTTTAGAGGACTGAGCAGCTACCGGCAGCAATGGACAAAATAGTTTTAAATGATTTAATTGCTTTTAATTTGCAGCACCTTAAATGGGGGTTGTTGTTTTTTATAATATTATATTATTTCATTATCTGCAGCAAATGTTAAAGATGTTTATATATATATTAAGGTGTTTTAAAGGTGTTTTTATTGTTTACTTTGTTGTACCACCGTGAATGGTGGTTTTTATCTATGTATTTTTGTTTGTTCCGTCTTGTTTTGTTTTGGGGGTTGGACATTGAGTGGGGTGGGGATTGGTTTTGTTTGGGCATAATTGTTTTTGGTTGTTTTGTTTTCTATTTTGTAAATGGAGGTTAGTATGAGGCTTGGGATTGCTACCGTGGAGGGGCGAGGGAGGTATGGCGGTGGGGGCAGATGTTATAGGCGAAGGGGATCGAGATACGGATATGCTCGTACCCCTTCCAATCTGCGCCCCATTCCGAGAGACGAGGGTAGGGTGAGCAAGGATTGCTCACCTCCTTCACTGGTGTTGTGCAATGCCAGGTCTATAGGCAACAAAACCGCTACCCTGCGCAGGGGCGCCGACTTATAAAAAACATTGGGGGAGCCCGCGAAAGCTCATGAATAATAAATAAGCTCATGAATATGCAGATAAAGTGGCGCCATAAAAAAGAGGAGCGTGGCGGCACTGGAGGACCCCCCGCCCTGCTCCTCGTGAGCGAATAGGGGAGAGCGTGCTGCGCCTATTAATCAGCTCCGAAGGAAATTGGGTGGAGCTTTTGCTCGGGAGGGAGGGCAGGAGGCATGCAGCCCGACCCTGTGCATTTTGGGCTGGGGGAGGGGCGGCGGTGGTGCTCTGCTGGAGGGGCGCCCGAGATTATTGGGGGGGCAGAGCCCCCCAAACGAATTTTTGAGGGGGCTCGGGCCCCCTCAGGCCCCATGGAGTCGGCGCCTATGACCCTGCGAGATTTCTTTACCTCGCAGGGGGTCGACCTGGCTTGTGTGACGGAGACCTGGGTGCGCGAAGGGGTAACTGTTACCTTACGAGAGATGGCGCCCCCGGGTTTCTCCGTCCTCCACCAGTCGCGGACTGTGGGCCGGGGGGGAGGGGTGGCAGTATTAATCCAGGAAGATTGTCCTTTTCAGGGCTCTACCATCGCCATCGATCCCCGGCATTGAATGTGTTGGCCTGGTGTGGGGCTCCGAGGAGAGCTTGGCTGTCTGGCTGGTGTACCGGCCACCTAGCGCACCAGCAGCCACCCTGTCAGGCCTGCTGGAGGCGGTGGCCGGCTTGGCCTTGGAGTTCCCTAACCTATTGGTATTGGGAGACTTCAACTTCCACGCTGATGCCACTCCCTCCTCACAGGCTCTGGACCTGGTGTCTTCCATGGCGACACTAGGGCTCTCCCAGTTTGTTTTGGGCCCCACACATCAAGCAGGCCACACGCTGGATTTGATCTTTGGCGCCGGTATAGATGTGATCATGTCTCCTTCGATGAAGGTGCCATGGTCTGATCACTACGTTCTGAAAGCCAGGATTGACTTTCCACCCCCACCCTGCTTAGGTGGTGAGCCGATTTGGGCTCGCCCGCAGAGGCTGATGGACCCGGATAGATTCCGTCAAGCCTTGCGGGACCTTGCTCCCCCTGGCAACTCATTGACTGAGCTTGTTGAGGGCTGGAATACCCAGCTGCTGGCAGCCATCGATGAGATCGCACCTAAGTGCCCTCTGCGACTCCGCAGAAACCGGGCTCCCTGGTTTACCGAGGAGCTTCGAAAAATGAAGCAGGACCTCAGACGGCTAGAGCGAGTATGGCGGGGTGCCCGTGACGGAGCCTCAAGAACATCTTATAGGGTTTTTATGAAAACCTATGAGATGGCAGTGAAGGCCGCTAAGAAGTCTTACTTCTCGGCCTCCATTGCATCCGCTAGCTCTCGCCCGGCGCAATTATTTAGTATAATTCGGTCTTTAACGTCCCTTGAAGGACAGCCAAATTTAAATAACAATCTGACACACAGCTGTGAGGCATTTGCGAGCTTTTTTGCAGAGAAGGTCCTGTTGCTCCGCCATGACCTCCCTGCCAATTTGGATACAATAAAGGAACTGGAGGCCCCTCGACTGTCCTCGGGTCCAGTATTGGACCACTTTGACCGGATATCTCCAGCCGATGTGGACAGATTCCTCCAACCTGGAAAGCCCACCACCTGTCCTCTTGACCCGTGCCCGTCATGGCTGATTAGAGCGTGTCCAGACGAGGTGCGGGCCCTCCTGGGGGATATCATCAATTTGTCCCTTGGCACGGGATATTCCCAGGGGAACTGAAGGAGGCGGTGGTGCGTCCGCTCTTAAAGAAAACACCATTAGATCCCTCAGATCTATCCAATTACCGCCCGGTCTCGAATCTTCCATTCCTGGGTAAGGTGACTGAGAGAGCGGTTGCTGAACAGCTTGGTAGGTTTCTGGATGAAACATCTGCTCTGGATCCATTCCAGTCCGGCTTCCTCGCTGGTCATGGGACCGAGACGGCTCTGGTCGCCCTAACAGATGATCTCCGCAGGCAGCTGGATCGAGGCGGGTCGGGGCTGCTGATTCTTCTAGATCTGTCAGCAGCCTTTGACATGGTCGATCACGAACTCCTGGACCACCGCCTTGCCAACGTGGGGATTCAGGGCACAGTCCTTCAATGGCTGCGCTTGTTTCTCTCTGGTCGGGGACAGAGGGTGGCGCTTGGGGGGGAATTGTCATCGCGCCACTCCTTGGTGTGTGGAGTGCCTCAGGGTGCGATTCTCTCCCCAATGCTTTTTAACATCTTTATGCGCCCCCTCGCCCAGCTTGTCCGGAGTTTTGGGCTGGGTTGCCATCAGTATGCTGATGACACCCAACTCTATCTGTTGATGGATGGCCATCCTGACTCGGCCCCAGACACACTGACCAGATGTCTGGAAGCTGTGGCTGGATGGTTACGTGGGAGCCGGTTGAAGTTAAATCCTTCGAAGACAGAGGTCCTCTGGCTGGGGCGGGACGATATGGGATCGAGGGGGCAACTCCCATCTCTTGCGGGGGTGCAATTAGTGCCAGCACCGTCCGTTAAGAGTTTGGGTGTAATCTTCGATACCTCCCTCTCTATGGAGGCGCAGATTACAGCTATAACAAAGGCGGCATTTTTTCATCTCCGCCAAGCTAAGCAGTTGGCCCCTTATCTCTCTCGCCCTGACCTAGCCACTGTGATCCATGCGACGGTCACCTCCAGACTGGATTATTGTAACTCGCTCTACGTGGGGCTGCCCTTGAGACTGACCCAGAAACTCCAGCGGGTGCAGAATGCCGCAGCGAGACTCCTTATGGGGTCTTCGCTGCGAGAGCACATTCATCCGGTATTATACCAGCTGCACTGGCTCCCGGTGGAGTACAGGATCAGGTTTAAGGTGCTGGTTTTAACCTTTAAAGCCCTATACGGCCTAGGACCCTCGTACCTACGGGACCGCCTCTCCTGGTATGCCCCACAGAGGAACCTACGGTCTGCAAATAATAACATCCTCAAGGTCCCAGGCCTCAGAGAGGTTAGGCTGGCCTCAACTAGAGCCAGGGCCTTCTCGGCTGCGGCTCCAATCTGGTGGAATGCTCTGTCACAAGAGACTAGGGCCCTGCGGGACCTGACATCTTTCCGCAGGGCCTGCAAGACAGAGTTGTTCCGCCAGGCCTTTGGTCAGGGCGCAGCCTGACTCCCTCCTCTGGCAACCTGCACAGAATTTTGTTTAATTGGTTGCCATCGATTTGATTTAATTAATTTTTATAATGAAATATTTTTAGATTGTGTGTTAGCCGCCCTGAGCCCGGCTTCGGCTGGGGAGGGCGGGATATAAATAAAATTTATTATTATTATTTATTATTAACCGCAACTCTCCCGTAGCTGCTGAGGTCCTCTCACAAATTCCGCAAAAACAAGATAGCTTGCAGTATCTCCAAATCTGGGAGAGTTGTGTACAGCTATTAACCAAATGAAAAACAACAAAGCCAGTGGACCTGATGGGATACCTGCTGAAATCTTCAAAGTGGGAAGAATTGAACTTACACAACAACTTCACAAGCTCATCGAAAAAATCTGGGAAAGAGAAGAGACCCCAGCAGACTTTAGGGATGCCAAAATTATCAAACTCTTTTAAAAAGGTGACAGAACTGATTGTGGAAACTATTGAGGCATCTCTCTATTAGCTGCAGCTGGCAAAATTCTTGCGAGGATCTTAGCAAACTGTCTCTTAACAATATCCAAGGTGACCCTTCCTGAATTCCAAAATGGTTTTTGACCTTCTAGGGGGACAGTAAACATGATTTTCACCGCTCGACAGCTTCAAGCAAAATTCAGAGAGCAAAACAAACCCCTGTATATGGCGTTTATTGACCTAAGGCTTTCAGCACTGTAAATCGTAATGCCCTGTGGACTGTCCTTCTAAAAATTGGCTGCCCAGATAAATTTGAAAACATTATTCAGCTCCTCCATGATAATATGATAGCAACAATTGCAGATAACAATGGCTCTCAAAGTGAACCATTCACAGTGGGATCAGGTGTTAAACAGGGTTGTGTTATTGCCCCAAATCTATTCATTATTTTCATTGCCATGATCCTACACTTTGTCGAAGGGAAACTCCCCACCAGAGTAGAAATCATATATCGAACAGATGGAAAGCTCTTCAAACTGAGCAGGCTGAAAGCAAAGAGTAGGGTTACCATATCTTCCGTCATAGAGCTTCAGTATGCTGATGGCAGCGTAGTGTGCACACGCTCAGAGGATGACCTCCAAACCATCCTAAATATCCTAAATATCTTTGTAGAAGCTTACAAAAAGCTTGGCCTATCACTCAACATCCAAAAAAACAAAGTGCTACACCAACGAGTACAACAAGTTCTCTGCGGCGCCACAAATCCAACTCAATGGTGTAATGTTGGAAAATGTCGATCACTTCTCCTACCTAGGCAGTTATCTTTCCACAAAGCCAGCATTGATGCCAAAATCCAGTATTGCCTGAGCTCTGCAAGTGCAGCTTTCTCCCAATTGAAGTGCAGAGTGTTTGAAGACCAGGACATTCGCAGGGAAACCAAAAAGCTGTTTTACAAAGATATTGTACTACCAACCTTACTATATGCTTGTGAAACATGGACCACTTATAAACACCATCTCCAACTCCTCGAAAGATTCCACCAACGGTGTCTCCAAAAAATTGTACACATCACTTGGGAAGACAGGCAAACTAATATGAGTGTACTGGAAGAAGCAAAGATCACCAGTGTTGAAGCAATGATTCTTCAACATCAACTTCATTGGACTGGTCATGTTGTGCAGATGCCTGATGATCCTCTTCCAAAACAACTACTCTATTCTGAACTTAAAAATGGAAAGCGTAATGCTGGTGGTCAGCAAAAGAGGTTTAAAGACTGTCTCAAGGCAAATCTAAAAAAAAATGCAGTATAAACACGGACAACTGGGAAACACTGGCCTGCGAGCGCTCCAGCTGGAGAACAGCCTTTACCAAAGGTGTCATGGGCTTTGAAGACACTCGAACTCAGGACGCAAGGGAGAAACATGCTAAGAGGAAGACACGCTTGGCAAATCCACACCGTGATCAACTCCCACCCAGAAACCAATGTCCCCACTGTGGAAGGATGTGTGGATCCAAACTTGGCCTCCACAGTCACTTATGGACTCATTTTTAAAACTGTGTTTATGGAAGACAATCTTACTTGGCTACAAGTGATCGCCAAAGAAGAAGAAGTGCATAGTCCAAATAACAATGTGAATCAGGGTGATTTGGCTCAGGATCTCACATTCCTGAACTGGAATACTCTCTTGATAGACAAGCGTCTTAAAGTGGGTCAGGGACCCTCTAAGCTTCCAAGTCACTCTGTGACGGTGCTACAGTGGTCATGAAATGGGCATATCTAAGGCCACACTACAACACTTAGAAAAATGATCTCAGTATTTTATGCACTACATTATTTTGATAATTTTTTAAAATGTTGTCACCATAATATGAAAGCATAGTTTAAATATCAGAATGCTTCCATCTAGTATGAATACTGGCTGGGAGAAGGAGGCTCCCTTCTTCTTGAGGCTGGCAGTGGATGCTCAGCATTAGTCTCTGTGCCTTTACAACATCCTTCACTGGCTGGCTGCTTGGATCTGACATTTAGTCTTTCAAGAAGAATAGGCTTATGAAAACCTTGTGCCTTGCTTGGTGAGGCAAGCTTGAGATCTGTCAGCATCTCCATCAATGCGACACAATGCTGGAAGAGGAAGCAAAATGGTAAACAGAGCTTCCTTGGCAAATGACAGAGCCTGTTGGAGAGAAACTATCTGGAGTAACACCTGGCCCCCAGCGAGAGTCTCTTCCTGGAGAGAGGGAAAGAAGGAGTCTGAGGAAACAAACAAGGAGGGGTGATTTGCATGTGCCCAATTCACTCCCCCCACCCTCTCTATTGCACAACACAATGTAGATATGAGACCCAAGGCCAGAGCTATAGGCATGGGGTAGGGGTTGCTTCGGGACGCAGGTGGCGCTGTGGGCTAAAGCCTCAGCGCCTAGGGCTTGCCGATCGAAAGGTCGGCGGTTCGAATCCCCGCGGCGGGGTGAGCTCCCGCTGCTCGGTCCCAGCGCCTGCCAACCTAGCAGTTCGAAAGCACCCCTGGGTGCAAGTAGATAAATAGGTACCGCTTACCAGCGGGAAGGTAAACGGTGTTCCGTGTGCTGCGCTGGCTCGCCAGATGCAGCTTTGTCACGCTGGCCACGTGACCCGGAAGTGTCTCCGGACAGCGCTGGCCCACGGCCTATAGAGTGAGATGGGCGCACAAACCCCAGAGTCTGTCAAGACTGGCCCGTAACGGGCAGGGGTACCTTTACCTTTACCTTTACCTAGGGGTTGCTTCGCCCTCCAGGCATATCATTTAGTGCCTTCCTTGGTTTTTCAGGGGGAAAGTATATAGTTAGGCCTGAAGGAGCATCTCCACCCCCATCGTTCTGCCCGGACACTGAGGTCCAGCCCCGAGGGCCTTCTGGCGGTTCCCTGGCTGCGAGAAGCCAAGTTACAGGGAACCAGGCAGAGGGCCTTCTTGGTAGTGGCACCTGCCCTGTGGAACACCCTCCCACCAGATGTCAAAGAGAACAACAACTACCAGACTTTTAGAAGACATCTGAAGACAGCCCTCTTTAGGGAAGCTTTTAATGTTTAACAGACTTCTGTATTTTAATACTTTGTTAGAAGCCACCCAGAGTGGGCAGGGTATAAATAAATTATTATTATTATTATTATTATTATTATTATTATTATTATTATTATTATTATTATTATTATTATTTTACTTATGGAAAGCAAGAGAAAGCATGTAGCCTGTATTTTACCAAACCTGTTCAGCAAGCATTATACTTGATTTCACCTTCCAGCATTTAGGCCTATGAAGGTACAATGGTACCTTGGGTTACAGACACTTCAGGTTACAGATGCTTTAGGTTACAGACTCCGCTAACCTAGAAATAGTATCTCAGGTTAAGAACTTTGCTTCAGGATGAGAACAGAAATCATGCGACGGAGGTAGTGGGAGGCCCCATTAGCTAAAGTGGCACCTCAGGTTAAGAACAGTTTCAGGTTAAGAACGGACCTCCAGAACAACCATTTTAAACATGGGGACAGGTAACATAAACACTTGACACAGAATTTGTTAGACCTTTGCTTGCATCATGCATCCAGGATAAGTTGCCATAATTTAAGAAGGAAATAGCCAAATTGGAGAGAATTCAGAGGAAAGCTATAAATATGCTAAACAGTTATTAAGGCATGTTATAAACTTTAAGGGAAGTTGAAAGATTAAATGAATCTCTGTTCACTAAAATTTGCTCTTATCTTTCCATTTCATCTGCTAAGATGTTGGTTCAAAATCATACTTTTGTTTGATCCCATCTTGATTGCTGCAGTGCCCTTCTCTCTGATATTCTTCCTCTTAGTCCTGGATTTGGCAGCTTGTTATCCATTGTCTTGCTTGCATTAAGGGTCAAGACTGCAGCAGGTCTTGAACTGCTCCTAAGTTGACAGGAGTCAGGTAGGAATTTACTGTAACTCACCATTGGTAAAAGGAGTGCAGTGCAGAGACACCAAGCTCTCTGAACAAGGGATTGTCCTGACACCAGCAGGCCAGAGCAGGTCAGATGATACCCCCCACTCCCAACAAAATCTTCTGAATGAAGCTTGCCAACTGATCTGAGTATCTGGGTGCTTGCTCCCGCTGGCAGCAGACCGTGCCATTCAATGTCACAGAAGCTGGGTTCGACAGAAGGCCACACAATTATAGCACTTGAATAAGCTAAAGATGATAATATATTCACACTCAATTCTGTCTTATCATTATCTTGAGAGTAGGCACATCACACCACTTTCTTTTTCTTCCTTTTTCTTTTTTTGTCACCATCTTAAGTTGCCCATTCTAAATTAATTTGATTTTTTCAAATTGCTTCTCCAAAGAATGAGCTCATACAGAATTTGAAAACTTGATACCAGGGATGCCTGTCACAGACGAGCTCCTTTCATCGATAAGGACAAAGCAAATGAAAAAGAATGAGTATGGATAAAGGTTTTAATAAAACTAAGAATGTTTCACTTATTTTAAAATTACAGTGAGGACGTAAAGTAGAACAAAGAGATATTTTCAACAGAGAGCCAATCCTATGGGTGCCTCCTTTGCTTTGCATTTATATTACTGTTTCCACTGCATGACCCTTGCTTTGCCGCACCATAACAAAGTCATGTTGTACAACAGAAAATTAGCAGCTTGTGTCCAAGGAATTGGACTGGAGATGCAAAGAAGGATAAGCAGAACTACACTAAGTACTAATACTGGCAGAGGGGACTTGCTTGGTGGTTCTGCCACTCTCAGAAGCTTAGCGTGGGGGTGGGACAGGAGAGGGCATTCTCTGCGGCAGCCCCTAAATTGTGGAACTTCCTCCCCACAGAGGTGTGTCTAGCAACCTCGGTAAACTGTTACAAGTATGTCTTTGAACTCACATGCGTGACCAGCACTCACATGTCTTCACAGACACTAATGAGAGGTTTAGGATGTTTTGCTGGAGTTATAACATGTGTCTGTTATGAACACGTGTCTACCCTCAACCTTATGCCCACAGGAATTTCTTACATAAGAGGACTAAATAAACCTTGGTTTATTATACTAAATGACAGAATAAATGTAAATACTGCTTCTGACGGCAACATTACGGTTTAAGCAGGCAGCAAATCATACCTTGAGTGGAAGAGGGGCAGAATCCAGCCTGAGATCAGACGGGTACCAGGGTCACAAGAGTTCATAATGGAAGGTCTCCTGTCGTATTAGAGTTATGACGATTTTCTTACCTATGCCATGATCTACAGTGATAAGCCACAAAGTAAGTTCAGAGGGACACACACCTCTTCACAATACAGCTTTCAGCAACTGCTGCAGATGCACCTCTTTATGTTTCGGACCCATCGTATTTTCATGTGATTTCATTCTTGGTAGTTGAATTTGTTTAAAATGTTGTATTTTAAATCGTTGTAACCCGCCCTGGGACCTTTGAGTGAAGGGCGGATAATAAATTAAATGATGATTATGATGATGACAACGATGTTTGAATGGTGACAAAGCACACCTTTGAAAGAATTATTAATGGAAGTGAACTTTCCTCAGGTCTGGCTCATAAGATCATAAGAGTTCTGCTGGATCAGACCAGAAAGCATCTACTCCAGCACCCTTCCTATTCCAGCAGCAGCTGGCCAGATTTCAGGTAGCCCACACCTGGGGGATGAAGGCAGCAGGACTCTCCTTATACTTATTGTTCCAAAAATGTAAGAATTAGAACCCTGAGGAAATTTAAAGGTTTTTGCCTGTCACCAAAAGGACATCAGAGTTGGTGCCGGTTAATTCTTCTAGCAATATCAAACTCCTTCAAATAATCATGGCTTCCTCCCACCCTCAAAAAGAAATCGTTGGAACTATAGATTGTTAAAGGTGCTAATAATTATTGGGAGGCCCCTATTCCCCCTCAGAAGGGGGAGGAGCAGGGAGTCTCCTAACAATTCTCACCACCCTTAACAAGGAACAGTTCCCATGAGTCTGCTTTAAATGTATGGTGCTGATGGGGCCTTACTCCCGTGGAACAATAGGATTGCAGCCTTCGTCTTCCTCACCTTCTGCTGTGACAGCAGAAGGGTAGAGGGAGCCCACTACAGGGTGGGCAGGGGCGATTCTTATTTGATCACATGTTTTGCATCAAAGCAAGTTCCATTGCTACCTGGCATGTAGTGGAGGGGCAGGGGTGTGTGGCAGAATAGTCCCTGCAAGACTGTGCAGCAAGGCCTGGTTCCCTCGCCTTCCAGCTGTTGAGGACTCCACCCATTCCCCTCTGACCCAACTGATTAGCCAGTGTTTCTGCTACTGTGGTTGCTGAGCAAGTTTCAGCCTGCTTTCTCCTCACCTCCCCGTGGACCAGCTTCTTGCATGAACAAATGGTCTGGCACTCAGGTGTGACAGATCTTTCTGGTAATGCAAGCTCGTAAGATCCAAAATTTAAAAGTTCTGGGAGAAACAAAAAGTAGCATAAAATGAAACAGAAGAGTTCTAAACAACCTTATCCTTGAAAGGCACACATAAGATCAATAATCTACATTGCAGTTGTAAGGGTCTCCTCTAAGCTGTTCAATGACAGGCAAAATCACAGAGAAAAAAGTTTCATTTTATCCCCTGGGATCAGGGAGGGGAAGACTGACAGGTGGTGAGGGACAGCTGTCTCCCTAGTGACTTCTCAGACTACACACACATTCACTCTGATCAGCTATTATTTTCAATGCAAGGAAGAAGAGTTAAAAGGTGATAAAAGAGGGCATGTTTTTCACTTCCTGCTAGGGAGAAGGGGGAAGGCTAATCCTGTATACAGTGGTACCTTGGGTTAAGAACTTAATTCGTTCCGGAGGTCCGTTCTTAACCTGAAACTGTTCTTAACCTGAAGCATCACTTTAGCTAATGGGGCCTCCCCCTGCCACTGCGTCGCTGCCGCACGATTTCTGTTCTCATCCTGAAGCAAAGTTCTTAACCTGAGGTACTATTTCTGGGTTAGCGGAGTCTGTAACCTGAAGCGTCTGTAACCTGAGGTACCGCTGTATTGGAGAAAAATGGAAGGTGCATAGATGACAGCTTCCTTGCAATGGAGAAGCCTGTCTTTTGTTTATGTTGGGGACAGACATCACAGAGGTCTCCAGATGACTACAGTTCCCATCAGCCCCAGCCAGCAAGGCCAAGAGTGATGAGTGGTGGGAGTGGGAGTCCAACAACGTCTGGAGGGTGACAGATAGGCTACAGACAACACTCACCCATCCATGAGCCTTGATAGGTATTTTATGATTGTTCTCCAAATGGTGTTGAATTTCACTGCTGATGAACAAAAGTGAGGTGCCTGTCTCTGATAAATTGGGATTATTGAATATGCACTTGCATATTTGCATGCAAATTTACAGTACGCTATACCAGAGTGGCACTTAAATGGCTTCTTTTCCTGGACCTGTTGCAAATTCCACTATGCCCCTACCACCAGGAGCTGAGCTTCAAATTTGCAAAGGTAGATCCTAAAGCTTACTGTCAGATTACAGCTATTTCCAGTATTCAGCAGGAATGAAGGATGAATTCCCCTCAGCTCATTTGGAACTGGTTCCATACTTAATAAGCAGCAGTCAGTTAGGGCTCCTCACTGGAGAAGGGAAAGCACCATCTAGCTTGAAGGAGGCAATGGGGCAGCCCCGGCTGGATTCATCAGTGAAATAATCCCTGCCACCTTCACATGTGACCAGCAGCCCAAATGATCATTTCCAGCTACATCTAAAGCAAAATCACTCAATCGAATGCCAGAAAGAGACTGTCTGGAGCTTTGAAAACCATCACAAACCAAACTCCCAACCAGTTATCTCTTCATTCACCAAAGCAGCCTTTGTGATCCTGCAGAGTTAGGCTGCAGCTAGAGAAGATGCAGCACCGGCCCCTGCCTCTCTACCTCTGGCTTGGGGCGGGGCCTGACAGGCTCTGAAGGGCTGCTGCTGCTGCTGCTGCCCAGGAGGACTGCCTGCTGAGGGCCCAAAGGGCCCGGCCCCTGCCTCTCTCAACCTGGCTTGGGGCGGGGCCTGACAGGCTCTGAAGGGCTGCTGCTGCTGCTGCTGCCCAGGAGGACTGCCTGCTGAGGGCCCAAAGGGCCCGGCCCCTGCCTCTCTCAACCTGGCTTGGGGCGGGGCTTGATGGGCTTCACAAGGACTGCGGCTGCTGCTCAGCAGAGAGGGCTCCTCTTTTAAATTGTTTTTAATTTCTATCTGGTTTTAAATGAGACCATCTTGGCTGTGAGCCCTGGAAGACCTGCACCCTGCCTTGCTGGCCTTTTCCCATCTAGCCTGGGAGAATGGAGTGCTGACTGACTCCAGCTACAAAAGCTGCACCTCTTGAAGAGATTCTTGGGCTGGAGTATTGTTTACGGGAGGCTGAGAGAGCTTGTTGCTGTTATTGATATTATTGTTATATTTTTAGTTTTAGATCTTATGATTGACGTGGTTGAGTACTTTGTGAAGTGTTTTATTTATTGTTTCTTCTGTTATGTTTGTAATTATGTAAATCTTGTCATGTTGTAAGCCTCCTTGAGCATAGTTTCAACTATGGAAAGCTGCATTCAAATAAAATGATGATAACGATGATTGATGATGATGAAGAAGAAGAAGAAGAAGAAGAGTTTGGATTTGATATCCCGCCTTTTACTCCCTTTAAGGAGTCTCAAAGTGGCTAACATTCTCCTTTCCCTTCCTCCCCCACAACAAACACTCTGTGAGGTGAGTGGGGCTGAGAGACTTCAAAGAAGTGTGACTGGCCCAAGGTCACCCAGCAGCTGCAGGTGGAGGAGCGGAGACGCGAACCCGGTTTCCCAGATTATGAGACTACTGCTCTTAACCACTACACCACACTGGCTACACTGAAGAAGACCTCCCTGGACCCAAAAGTGTTTAGTTAATATCACTCAGTGGGACAAGGTGGCAGTCGAGAAGATGGTGGCATTCCAACTTCAGGCATGCTTAGAGGAAATTGATTACTTTTATCCATCCCAGTCTGGCTTCAGGCATGGTCATGGCACTGAAATGGCCCTGGCCTCCCAACTTCATGACATTTGTCAGGTGAGAGATGGTAAACTGTGGCCCTGCTCATTCTCCTCGATATCTCAGACACAGTGACTAATCACCCAATAGTACCATGGGGAGTCAGGTATGGGAGTCAGGTATATCTGCTGTCCCATCCTTATTCCTTTTTTGACCTCTCCACCTCTGGCCATGCCCACTTCTCCCCACAATCACTGAGATGCATGATATTTTTGTAAACTGCCACAAGATTTGTTTGTTTGTTTCACAATCAATTGATGTATAACTTTTATGAAATAGAGAAAATAAATAATCCTCCCCCAAGCACATGCTGCAGGTGGTAAACCAACATTTCCCCAACCCCTCGCAACCCAGCACCCATCCACTCAAACCCATCAGTACACAACAAGGAGATGCAAACAAGCAGAAGGAAGCAGGATAGAAAAGGGGTCAAAGGAGAGGAGGAAATAAAATCCCAG